>NC_081175.1:29925274-30058382 GCF_012432095.1 Onychostoma macrolepis
TTCCACATATGAATGAGGCCTGAAACCGATCGGAGAATATCGGAATCCATGTGATTTTTTCCTGCTTACACGGTCATGGGCCATATCCGATCTGTGCCACATGGGAGGAAAAAATCGGAATTGGGTCACTTAACCATGCAGTGTAAATGCGGCCTTTCAGTAATGAGTAACAGTAACTTTAATGGAACCGTGTCAGATATTTCAGTATCGGTATCTAAATCTAGATATTTATAATAACACTACAATATTGTTTCTCCAAACTTTGAAACCATAAATTACGCTGAGCGCCCTCACTGTCCGATCTTCAGCGGCAGCTTTTCCCGGTTCAGATATCAGGTCTGGCTACTGAAGTGAGTCAAATGATTGAATTTCAATTGTGGGCGGTGTACTCAGTAACTAACTGTGGCTGTTTCTCAAAGGCTGCATCCTCCGGAGGTCGCATGTGTAGGCTGCATACGCTGAAAGTCTGATGCATATGGCGCTCACACTGCAGGCGGTGCGTTCCATGAGCGATGCATCTGCAGCAGTGCAGAGAATGTTTCCACACAGAGTCCACCCACCCCTCCCACAACCTCCTCCAGCTCCCGCCATCAGGTAGAAGGTACCGGAGCATCAGAGCTCGCTCTGTCAGATTGCTCAACAGCTTCTTTCCCCAGGCTGTGAGAGCTCTTAACTCCAATCTCCCTGTCCCCGCTCTGAAACTACGAACACCTCAGCCCTCCCACCCCCCAACTCATTAATAACTGTTGACAATTTTCCTAAGTGCAATTCTGAGTGTGCTACACACAGGTGAGTGGGCTATACAAACCACCTGTAGTAACGCACTCGTCCCACTATATATGCTATGCACACTAGACACTTTCTAAACACTCCCTGCTACAAGGAATCGAAGACTTGAACATTGCACTACAAAATCTTTTTGCACTATGCGCTGTCTCCCACAAAATCTCTCTTCTGCACAATAATTTAATGTACAAAATATATATTTTTCTGCACAATTTCATGTACATATATCTCTTTCGCACAATTTCATGTACATATATCTCTTTCGCACAATTTCATGTACATATATCTCTTTCGCACAATTTCATGTACATATATCTCTTCGCACAATTTCATGTACATATATCTCTTCGCACAATTTCATGTACATATATCTCTTTCGCACAATTTCATGTACATATATCTCTTCGCACAATTTCATGTACATATATCTCTTCGCACAATTTCATGTACATATATCTCTTCGCACAATTTCATGTACATATATCTCTTCGCACAATTTCATGTACATATATCTCTTCGCACAATTTCATGTACAGTATGTATGTAAAGTTCTTGTACAGTCTCAGTTTGTGTATGTGTAGTCAACTAGGTATAGTAGTTATAGTATTTATAGTATATGGATAGTCAGATGGTTAACTGTTGTATAGCTCTATTGTTTTTCCTATACTTGAATGGTTGTATGTTTATCTTATGTTTAACTAGTATGTAGCACCGTGGTCCTGCGAGACACGACATTTTGTTCCACTATATGTCCACACATGTAGCAGCATGACAATAAAGCTCGACTTGACTTGACTTGACTAAATGTCCTAATTGAACTATGGCCTAATCCTGGTTTAGACTAAGACCTGTCTATGAAACCGGGCCTATTTGAAATCAAAATAATGGATACATGTTGTGTTTGTGGTAAACAGCCACGGATCAGGAGCAGGCTGCAAACACGTCCTGTGTGAAAGCACATGGACTGCATACTTCATCAGATTGATTGAATTATACAGGATTTAAATAAACCAAATTCATATTTATGCATGTGAATGACTTCATTTCTAAATATTACAATAAATACATGTAATATTCCTCTCTATCCAATGTTCCAGTATCACACATGCACTGATAATTGACCCTTGACCCCTGTAATACAGTGAAGTGTTGTCCTCTACAGGTGACCATCAGAATCACAGCAGGTTTCTGTGCTTCATCATATGCTAGAAACACCGAAGTTGTAGGTTTGAACAAACATGTACTGTTAACTGAATGACCAAGTCACTGAATGAAATTATCCACACAGATGTGAGCTGCATACATGTTCATCAGTTTAAACAGTTTAAACATTTATAACAACATTAGTTCATCAGTGAGAACAGCACAGACAGCCAAGGGAGTATCGTATTTTATGTTTCATTGCTTTCTGTTTAAGTGTTGACGATTAACACATGACAATACATGCATATCTCCAGTGTTGGGCAGTAGTGTAGCTACAAGTAGTGACGCTAGTAGTTTAACTGCATTTCTCAGTAGCGTGATGGTAGCGTCACTGCTTTCTGAATCAAATAGCTTTTCGGTAGCTAAGCTCTATTTTTGATCAAGTAGCGCGGTAGCGTCAACAAAAGCTAACGTTACATTTTCCAAAGAAAGCAGTCTGAAACTCAAGCTCAAATCAGAAATATAACAGCTACAGATCACTGATCCTGGATCAGTAAGTGACGCCTCCGTCACTAAAGCTCGTAACGCCATTGGCTCCTCAAGCTGTCAGTCAAACCTCATTATTCCTCCCGCCTCTCTCGTCACTGAAGTGCGGCGCGCAGTTTGTTTGCTTCTCTGAAGGTAAATAAAGAACTGTTGATTGAATAAGTGCAGCGGTTTCTTTACTCAAAAACACTATTTATAAAGGCTAATGTTTTTGTTGTTGGTTGTTTGTTTTGTTTTTTGTATTTGAGGAGCGGAGAAGAGTTTCTCTAGCATTTGTTGTCGAGTCACAGCCAAATAGCTCGTGCGATGCGCTGAATCTTTCATTTCATTTGGGAAACTGGGGAAAACGGGACACGAGTCACGAAAAAAAAAAAAAAACATTCGCTGGTCAAAAGCTTCGTATTTGAACTTGATTTTGGTGAAATGTTTATATTAATATCCTAATATCTAATGACACATGCAACGATGCAAATAAACATAGCCTATCTGTAATCCTAAACATCTATATGGTAACACTATACAATACGATTTCATTCAAATACATTTGTTACAGTATTTATTAATTTTTGTTAATGTTAGTAAATGAAAATACAGTCGTTCATTGGTAGTTCATGTTCACAGTGCATTAACAAATGTTAACAAACATCTTTTGATTTTAATAATGTGTTGAAATTAACATTAAGATAAATGCTGCAGAAGTATTGTTCATTCTTAGTTCATGTTAACTACACTAGTTAACTAATGTTAACTACTGAACCTTACTGTATGGTTTTTCATATAGTGCATATTTTTTAAATTGTTTGATGTATGTCACACTAAATTCATTTAAGACACTGAAAATAATTATTTATTATTACTACACAATGTAATTTAAACTATAGAAAATATAGAAATATGAACTGGAATGAAATTATTTTTAGAATGAATTTGACTAATGAATCTGTACTACTGAAGAAATAACACTGACCGACACTTCTTGTAGAAATAAATGTATATATACATATACACACTACCAGTCAAACGTTTTTGAACAGTAAGATTTTTAATATTTTTTTAAAGAAGTCTCACCAAACCTGTATTTATTTTATACAAAGTACAGCAAAAACAGTAAATATTTTTACTGTTTGAAATAGCTGTTTTCTATTTGAATATATATTAAAGCTGTATTTTCAGCATCATTACTCCAGTCTTCAGTGTCACACGATCCTTCAGAAATCATTCTAATATGCTGATTTACTGCTCAAAAGACATTTATTATTATTATGATATGAGTATAATTTTCAGGTTTCTTTGATGACTAGAAAGTTCAGAAGAACAGCATTTATCTGAAATATAATTTATGTAACTTTATAAATATCTTTATCATCACTTTTGATCAATTTAAAGCATCATTGCTAAATAAAATTATTAATTTCTATAATTTAGCATCAAATGAATGCAGACTTGGTGAGCAGAAGAGACTTCTTTAAAAAATATATTAAAAATCTTACTGTCCATAGACTTTTGACTATTAGTGTAATTATATAATTTTATATAGTCAAATATGTAATTAAATATTATTTACCGTTTGTGTTTAGTTTCCTGTTGTCTCTTTCTATAACCTATAATAAGTTCAGTGAGGGAAAGAAGTGTTTTGTTCGTAATTTGAGGAGCATACAATCACACACTTTCACTTCTGCAGGGGTCTAATGTTTCTGGACGAGATCAGACATGAGCTCCTCAGAAACAACAAGCTGCTGTTGAACCTCTTTTATTGTAGATGACTTCTAGATTTGTTTATTTAAAAAAAATTTAAAAAACTATTATATAAAAACACTTAAAATAAATGGTATTGTACATATTGTATGCATACATAATACAATAATCTGCTGTATTTATAATCTGAGTAAAATGTTTACCTGAATTCAAGAAGAAGATACATAGTATGGAACATATTAAAGGTGCTGTATGTAGGATTGACACCGAGTGGTTGAACTAGGTATTGCAGTCCAAATTCAAAAAAATTTTCACCGGCCCCTCCTCCTCAGACTTGACGCACACGCAGGTTGCAAGATTAACCACACCAACAGAAACGAGCGCACATGCCGATGAATGAAATCAAATACGCTGTGTTTTCCGCCAACTGGCAACCCTCAGTGCCGAAATACAATTGGGTAAACTGGCAGGTGGGCGGGTTTCACAAACCATAACAAACACAGTAGTTCCGGGCCGGAATGCTCATTTTCAAAGGAGAATAACTGACTGTAGCATTGTTTTTCAGATAAACAAGTATGTTAAATTAGCATGTTTCTTAAATGTCTACAAACATATTATGGTATTTTTATGCTTTAGTATAGTCAAAATCCTACATACAGCACCTTTAAATACCCTCCACACTACGGGCTGATCTGGCTACAGAATCGCGCTGACTGATTTGCAACTTTCCCTTAAATACTACCAGAACAAAAGGGCAATAAACATTTATTCTCTGATTAGATCTGTGTATGGGGGATGAGAAACCTCAGTAGGAGCTGTTCTCGTGCCCCAAATGGTCACACCTGTAGAGCAATGTTTATCATGTTTTGAAAGGAGACCGCCCACAACAGAGGTTCAGAATTCACTTAAGTTTCCAATATTTCCCATAATATAAGTGACTGCTGTGAAATTGAGACCAATTTACCCATCGCACCGAGACCTTTGAAATGATACCAAACATGAAGGTGAAAAACAACGGGTTCACAAGATTATGATGGGTAAGCCTACTCTTCAGGCAGTTCCTTTGACCTCATGATTCTCCTTTGCTCTGACATGCACCGTGAGCTGTAAGGTCTTATATAGACAGGTGTGTGGCTTTCCTAATCAAGTCCAATCAGTATAATCAAACACAGCTGGACTCAAATGAAGGTGTAGAACCATCTCAAGGATGATCAGAAGAAATGGACAGCACCTGAGTTAGATATATGAGCGTCACAGCAAAGGGTGTGAATACTTAGGACCATGTAATATTTCAGTTTTTCTTTTTTAATAAATCTGCAAAAATGTCAACAATTCTGTGTTTTTCTGTCAATATGGGGTGCTGTGTGTACATTAATGAGAAAAAAAAAATCACAATTGCTCATTTTTCACCCATAGACACCTCTCTGGTTTTCATGTTGGTTACACGTCTAACTAACTATAAATGCAGTCTGCATGGATCTGAAACTGAGCGCAGACATTCAGTGCTATTTATTGTTTGAATAATCAATTAATAGGACACACCAGGGCAACAAAACACACCTGTCAGTCACATGTTCCAATACTTTTGCTCACATGAAAAATGGGTGGGTTCAAACAAAAGGTGATATCTTCTAAGTTGTGTGTCAGATCCAGATATGAATACCTGGAAATAAAAGCTGAAATGCTGATCTCTCGTCTCAGATTCATCTTTTGATGTCAAACCCAAATGTTTTCAGTCTACAGCAAAAATAAAGGAATTGGCCTCACTGTTACAATACTTTTGGAGGGCACTGTATATATATATATATATATATATATATATAGTGTGACAAATGAAAAATGCTGTATTTACAGAATTTTAATCTACTGTATATAAGTATAGATTAAAATAAATTCCCACAATTCATGCAGTTAATATAGGAATGGTGATTTTTAAACTCAAAAGCCTTTAAACAGCCTTCAAACCACCATCATGTTCCGACTTTGACATTGTTTGTTGTCGTCCAGATCTCTCGCTCCGTCTGTGGTTTTGATGCACAGTTCAGTTTGATATCAGACTCCAGCAGCACTGCAGAACTAAACTGAGTCTGATCACAGGGGAAAATACTGAGTACTGCACAATATGCACTATTCTCTGTTTTAAAAACTGTTTTGATCTGACCATAGCTCTGGCATTTTCACACAATATGATTACAAAATCACAATTTTTATTTGTGTGGATAACTGAACACACTCACTGAATTAAACATGCAATGTCTTTGTGAAAACAATATAGCATGTAATGTTTAAAATTATATTGTGCCAACATAATGTCACGATGCACACGGAAACGAGGAGTAACTTCAAAATAATAGTCTTTAATTAATCCAAACGAGGCAAGGTTAACACAGACAGGAACACCAGGGAATAACGAGTAGACCAGATGAAAACTAACTAAACAGGCAGGAACTAAATACACATGACAATTACTGATAATAACGAAAACACAGCTGGACAAGACTTAACCAATAATCACACTTAACAAGGACAGGAACAAGACCAAATAAGGAAACAAGAGGACTGACACATAAGTGTAAACTTAATTTCAGCAATTTGACTATCGATTGGCACCATTAAATTACTAAATCAGCATTATATCAGCACATCCACTGTCTAATACATCAGTATTTTCTATCAGCTACTGTAAAACACACATTGGTCAACCACTAGAAATAAAAACCTTGCATGAACAGAAAAAATATGGATATTATATCCTGATGGTAGCAGGGTGGAGCAACATTTCTGCGAAGTGTGCCGCTGGTTGTAGATGATAAGAAAATGTACTATGAAACTGTGTAAACATCTCAGTTCAGAAGAGACGCTGCTGTGTGTGTTTCACTGCGAGAGCTGATTATGACCGACTTCAGTGCTGGAGTGAATGTGGACCCTCTTCTGCTCATCAAGGGTGATTAAAACACCTTAATATTTCTATTGAAAAGAGCTTCTCTTTTAAAACTTGTTTTTATGATGATATTTTATGCAAATGCAACTGGAATGAGAATTTGCATTAAACAATTCGCTGCCTTGGAATTATAAGGTTTTATCTGCATTCTGAGCAGTTTTGAGATATTGAGCTTCAAAGTTTTTGCATTCCATAGACTTCTGTAGATTTTTATTTTCTAAAAAAAAGAGGCTCAAAATGTACATGGCTTACAAAAGAAACATCACATAAGTAAGTTGTCACAAAATAAGAATATGTGGATAACTACATTTTGACAGAAATGTCAGACAGAACCTTATAATATCCAAGGTGACGAATTATTAACAAATGCCAGACTTTAATTCTAAATTGCATTTCAATTTTTTGTTTGCCACAGATATAATGCAAAAACAGAATGAAGAGAAATAAATGCATGGCAGATGAGCTGTAGAGCGTCACAAACCGCAGGAGAATTAAACATTAAAAATGACAAAAAAAGAGGACGAGAGACAATCTGATGAACCAGGAGAGAAACAGACACTGAGACGAGTCCGGCGGAACAGCATTGGCAGTGGAAAACCAAACTGTGAGTCTTTATGATGTTTAAAATCATATTTCATCATCAGCTCTGCTTCATCTTATCAAAGGTTTATCGATGCCTGTTTGTGATTTCATAGTTTCTCATGATTCAGAAAGACCAGCAGAAACACTCACAGATGAGGTGAGATATTTACTGATTATATGCAGATGTAGAAAATGTAAAACTGTAGAACTGACGCAGAAATCTGATGTTATATTGAGAGTTGTGTGTGTTTTCTCTTTAGAAAGATGTGGTTCCTTCCATCTAAACCAGCAGAAAACTCTTCATCATGTTCATTCACTGAATAAAGTGGTGTATACTCTTTATTGTTTTTATTTTATTGCATTATTACATATATGTTCATAATTGTTGATACTGATTATATTATTGTCAAGTTCATAGTTAAGTTCAAAAACACAATGGTAGAAGATTTCCTACAAACATATTTTATTTAGAAGCTAAAAAGGTGTAAAGAAATGCAAAGAAAAACGTTTTCACCATCAGTGTCATAACAGAAAATAGCGCACCTGGCTGATTCTGGCAAGAAATTAAATAATAAAAAAATATAACCAAAAATATATTTAAAATTATATACATGAAATTAAATTATAGAAAAAAATATTGTCAAAAATATTTTTAAAAGAAAGAAATATACTAAAATTTTACAAAACAATTGCCCAAAAAGTAATCAAAAAAAATATTATATCAAAAGCATTTCTCAATAATTAATTAAGTAAAATACGAAATATGACTGACAAAAGTGACTGACAAAGACTGACTGAAACTCTGGGCTTTATATACACAAGGTAACAAACCAACTAGACACACCTGGGATATTACTAGAATTAACTGTAAGTATGAACTAGATTAATTCATTTCACTATAATAAATATGTAGTGCTGCAGGAGAGAATAAAACGTTTAGGGGAAAAATAATAAATCAATCAATCTTGATACATAAACTGCTTATTTGTGTGTTTCTTTTCATGTTGTACTTTCTCTTTCAATGGCCAGATAAAGTCTGTCAAAAATCGGACTTTATTTTAATTATATTTAAATAAAACACCCACACACACACACACACACACACACACACACACCCACCCACCCACACACACACACACACACACACACACACACACACACATTACAGGATTGAGAATAAAATAATAATGCATTCATGGTATATTGCTTGTATATTTGGAAGACACCTACGATAAATTTGTGATGTGCTTATAACACAAATAAGGTTACCCGAGTCTGCTTGAACGCAGTGGGGAAGATGCCTGTGAGGAGGGATGTGTTGGTGATGTGTGTGAGTGCTGGTAGGAGTGTGGGAGAGATTGCTTGCAGAAGGTGTGAGGAGATTGGGTCTAGAGGGCATGTTGTAGGATGGTTGGAGAGGATAAGTTTGGATACTTCAGCCTCCGTCAGGGGACAGAAGGAGAAGTTTTAGCAGTGGATGTGGTTTGAGTTCCTGTGTGTGTGGAGCTGAGAACTGACTCCTGATAACGTACTGCAGGAAACACCCATTAGAAGCAGAAGTGAACATTCAGCACTGAACGAGGAACAGCACAGGAACAGGTCACAGTCTAAGCGTCTGATATCTAGTGTTTCAGCCACAGATTCCCACAACTGATAACTTCCCCTCTCTCTGACACTCACACACACACCTTCATAAATGAAAGCCAAGACTCGCCTAAGTGCAGTTCATCAGTTCATGACAGTTTACCAAAAAGACTAAAACGTTTAGAAAATATCAAGCAAATTATGACAATTCAACCATTTTGCATTTAATGACTTGTGTATGAACCATTTTCAGCCCAGCACTCCTGAACAAAACCAAATCAGAATAAATTACATCATAAAAACAAAGCAAAAATTCAAATTTGTAAAGTAAAATGAAAGGGAAAATAAAGGGGGGACATTTACAGTTTTTTTTAATTGCTTTGGCGCAATTTTCACAAGCAATTGGTAAATTTTCAAAACTCTTAGTACTAATATCACAACAGATCATCAAAAGTGCACTTTTTTCAAATATTTAGGCATATTTTCAATTGTGTTAGTATAATACACACAATCACAAAATATCCTTTTCACTACACAAAATAAGTGTTTCATCTATATCAATGCTTCATTCACAGTAACTGCTTTTCATAATGCTCTTACTATCAAACTTTTCATTTGCATGTCTTCTCATTCAGTTTCATACATTTGTCTATTATTTAATCTAACTCATCTTAATGGTTAACCAGTGAATAATTTGGTGCAGCTATATATATCTATAGATATAGATTCAATAGATATAGTTTCTAAAGAACTTGTTTGCTATTTAGGGACAATCAAATGTAATTATTATTATTTTATTTATTTTTGCACTAAAAGTGATTTATCTTCGATGATAACCATTATTTTGTAGTGTGTGTGTGGTTCAGGTAAACCCTATGTTATGGGAACAAAATGTTCCTCAAAGATGGCAATATCTGAAATCAATTTCCTTGTGGTTTTTTCTATAAAAACAGACCAAAAAAAGGGTAGGTTTAGGAGTAGGGTTAGTGTAGGGGGATAGAATTTATAGTTTGTACAGTATGCTATAAAACCCATTACTCCTATGAAATGTCATCATAATGACAGGAATACCTGTGTGTGTGTGTGTGTGTGTGTGTGTGTGTGTGTGCATGCGTGCGTGCGTGCGTGCGTGCGTGTGTGTGTGTGTGCACGTTTTTGTGAAAAGTCAGGACATAGATGTGTATAATGACAAAGGTATGGCAGGTATTACCAGCTGAAGGTGACATCTCAGGACATTGACCCATGTCCCCGCTTTTCAAAACGCTTATAAATCACTCAGAGTGAGGTTTTTTTGGGAAAGTTGAAATGCACAGTTTCCTGTAAGGGGTAGGTTTAGGTGTAGGGTTGGTGTAGGACAATAGCATTACAGCTATGGGATGTCCCCACTTTTCACAAAAACGAACATGCGTGTGTGTGTGTGTTACCCATATTTTGGGGACAGATTGTTACCCAGAAGTGAGCAAAACCTGATAAAATCACACACACACACACACACACACACATGCACACACACATGCACGCACGCACACACACACACACACACATAAACAAACATTTGAGGACATCCTCATTTGTAAAACTGTGTGTTTTGCAATTCGTGAGCATACATCAGGATACAAGGGAGAGGAACTGATCAGAGTTGTATCAGAAGAAGGGAGACAGATGGCATCAAATACAGCATTTTACATTACATGTGATACTGTATATAGAGGCATTACCGTGGTAGAGACTGCACATAACTATAACTCATCTGAAAAGTGCAGTTACAGTGTAGATTCAGTCATATGTCATACTGCATTGACAGTAAACTCTGTCTAGCACAAAACCTTATGGCCATGTCATATCTTCATCACACCTTTTGATCCAGTAACACACTGTATAAATACTTTTACAAACATTATGCATTTTATGCAAGTTATGCAAGCTAGGTAATGTAAGTGTAATTTCTGACATGACAGTTATTGCCTCTATTACTGTAATTATTTCAGCAACAAAGGTGATTTGAAACACGTATCTTGTATTGTTTGCTATTAAATTAACTGACTGTTAAAAGTATTAAACTGAAAGAAGATCATACTGTTGTGTTTCGGTGATTAAACCAAATGTTGTCATTACATATTACACTAATCTTGAGTTTGAAACAGTGATCATGTGGACTGAAAATAAATAAAATAAAAGCATTACATCAGGTTTTGAACGAATGACAAGCTGTGTTACAAGTGTGATCAGTTTGGGTTTTTGTACTAAGAGTTTTGAAAAAGTACACCTTACTTGTGAAAATAGTACCAAAGCGAGCAACAAAAACTGTAGTTTCTATAGAACGTGATTGCAATTTAGGGATAACCAAATGCACTGTGGTTCAGAAACCCTATTTTATGGGGACAAAATGTCCCCACAAAGATGGCAATATCTGAAATCATTGTCTTTTTTTGGGTCCAATGAGAACAAAAATAAAATAAAAAAAATCATAAGGGTAGGTAGGAGTAGGTTTAGTGTAGGGGGAGACAGTATAAAACCCATTACTCCTATGGAATGTCACCATAATGATAGGAAAACGTGTGTGTGTGTGTGTGTGTGTGTGTGCCTACTTACTGTAACCATATTTTGGGGACAAATTGGTACCCAGAAGTAAGCAAAACTTGACAACATCACCTAAAACCTTTCTTTTTGTAAAACCATGTGTTTTGCTATTTGTGAACATACAGCAGGACACGAGGGAGAGGAACTGATCAGAGATTGATCAGAGATGTATCAGAAGATGGCATCAAATACAGCATTTTACATTACATTATGCCATGTGATACTGTATAGAAGCATTACCATGGTAAAGACTGCACATAACTATAACTCACCCTTCTTATGAAAAATTCAGCTAGAATATAAATTCAGTCAAATGGCACAGTGAGGACATTTACTGCATTGACAGTAAACTCTGTTCTAGCACAAAACCTTATGACCATCATACCTTCATCACACCTTTTGATAACACACTGGATAAATACTTTAACAAACATTATTGATTTTATGTGAGATATGCAAGTTGTGTATTTTCTAACATGACAGTCATCGCCTGTATTACTGTATTACCAAACCAGCAGTTTCCGCTGGTCAACAACCAGAAGCAACTGTATTCACATGTAAAGTGTTTGAGTGTGATGCAAGATCATCAAAAACACCACTTTCAAAAAGAGAGCTTTGTCTGTTGTCCAAGTCTGAGAATAATTACATACATTTTATTAAGCTGACATTTTTAATAGTACATTTATGGTATTTTAATGGATGTGTTTCTATGGAGCTTAAAATATGACAAAACTATTTGAATTTGTATTGAGTAAATTTGAATTATTGACAAGTGTTATTTAACAAAAGTGAATATCATGTGGCATTTAGCATAGTTCGGAATTTAATTTTTTTTAACTTGAATATTGAAAATTTGAAATGTAACACTTTTTTTTTTTTTATTTAATGGCAGACGTGTATTTATAAACATGCAATTTTCAAACAGCATAATTCTTAGACAAATATCCAGTTTTTAATAATACAGTTTCTAGTTTTCAAGATGAAGAGGAAATAAGGAACATCAAATTCAATATTTCAAGGTTCAAAACACAGAAATTCAGATCATACAGAAAGGTCAGATGTCATCCACAGGGAAGAGTAGATTATACTTATATTATGCGCTGATGGTTCTGAAATAAACTAACCCTGAAACAGGTTCTCTGGGGCAGGTTATGCTCAGAGAGTCAGTTGGTATGGCTACTTCCATCCAGAAGTTACCTCTGTTTTTGGAACCGAAAGCTGAGTTTATCAGCTTACTTGCCCTTAAACATACCCTGCAACATAACCTGCTTTCTGGAATACTCCCCTGTTGCTGAAGACAGTTTCTGTCTGTGTCTACCAGCATGAAAATAATATTCTTGATATATGCTTTACGGTTGAATGTTTTTAAACATGAAGAACTGGAAGAACAGAGAAGAAATGCAGAGAATGTTACTGATATGACAGGTGTCTTGATTTAAGATTGATTATGGAGTGTATTCTTTAGAGGTGCAATGACCTCAGTTCACAGGTTGTCGAATTCCTCAATAGATGCTCAAATGGCCAGTGATGGTAAAACTCTCAAAGTCCATTCACATGTACAGAAATGTCTTGAGGTAGAAAGGTGTGGTGGCAGATGAAAGACTTACAGTATTTTAAATTATTGCTTCAACTGTGTCTTTAAACCCCTGATGAGAAAGACAAAGACGACAGTCACAAGAAATCAAAACTCTGTCAGGTTATAGTAGTTAGGAGAAATAAATATATAAATTATTAAGTGACTGCTTTATTGTTACTAAAATTGTAATTTCCCTGCATATTTCGATCAATTACATTTATATCTTATTATATTCGCTATAAAATGGGTATAGGTTTAAATTTGGGGGTAGGTTAAAGGGATCTAAAAATCTAAATCGCTTATCAATAAAATGATAATGCATTGATACAAATATCTTATGATCTGTAAATATTTTATGTTGTTTTTTAGCTAAAAATGATTCTAAAATGGGTCTAAATTGTAAGTTTCAGCATCAATAAAAACATACAAAATGTACACGTTGTGCTTATAAACGTTACATACTAATACCTACAATGAGACCAGGCTGGAAATACCAATAGCTTTTAGCAATTACACCACTTGCAGCTGAAACCAGAGATATTGATCATGGGCAATGAATGGGATTTCAGGTCAAATAAATCCAAAATGTCTGTTCTTCACTTTTGCTAAATACTTGTTTTTTCTATAGGTGTCTCTATTGCACAACCATAAAGGTGTAGGACAATTAGTGCAAATATTCATTTACCCTTAGATAATAACATGGAACAAAAAGCATTTGATTAGTACTTTTAATGTCTTTAGCGATATAGAGGTATAGAGATCTACAGTATGTAATGCAGACTGTGCAATAAAACATCTGATATTCATGGATGTTTAATAACAATGCATTCAAATTCACATTTTTGATAAATTTTTTTTTTTTTTTTTTTTTTAATAACTATTACGTTGTTGTTGTTTTTTTTGTTTGTCGACACAAAGAATCCTCAAAGTATCCCTTCAATATCCTAACACATGTGCTGCTGGCTGCATGGGTATGGTATGTCACATTTGTTTTCAGGATGATGTATCTTATAATTGTCTTCCAAAAGCCAAATAAAGAGACTAAACAGAAGACAGCCAGTCATTAAAGTAATTACAAACTTGCAATATAATGCCTTCAGTAGGGCTGAAGCACGAAACTGGAAAGTTTGAAACAGGATTTTATTTTTATTTTTCTGGTGAACAGAACCGGTTTGGTGTTTAACAACAAGATTGTCACGAGGGTGATAAAACTGTTGCTGCATTTTCAACTCAAACTCTTCTGTCTGAGGTCTCTCCTCTGGCTACACACAACCCAACCTGCCCTCAATGGGTGGAGTCTTTATATAATATATACAGGCTACTGACAAATTCACTGTTGAACCCGGGTGTGAGCTCTTTGATCGCCCCCTGGTGGCTGGCTGCAGTACAGGTCATAAACCCCGCCCTCTCCATGTAAACGAATGAGACTTAAAAAAAATAAATTACACTTCCAATACAATTGTCCGAAATATGGTTTTGGTCATTTAAGGTAGTTGTTATCACGCTGATATATGTTCAATTGTTCGTTTTTGTGATACTTTTGATTTTAGCTAGTAATTTGATGCTATAAAAACGGGACATATTGCCTTACAGATTTGTATTGTGATTTGTTGCTTGCAGTTTTAGAATTTGTAAATGTAATGTAGTTGTTAATATTTTTAATTTTGACATGCAATCTGTAAATACAGAAACTCTTTGATAGATTCTTACAGCAGTGTTATCAGTCAAAACACACTGATCTCTCTTTAGCTGATTTTTATTCAAGAATAAAGTACAAGAAAATGAACACAAGTAGTTTTGATTCTTCTTTTCAGACCAGGTTTATTTTCTCCTGGAGTTTTTAGATTTGTTATAGTAAAATTTTAATTCTAAAAATTACGTACATTAAATCACACAGTAAAAACACTGATTACATCAATGATTATTGTAAAAGTCACATTCAGTCAGAATGTGACTTTTTGACATTCAAGTCAGATCAGCTTCATTTAAAACATGTAGTGTACTCATGAAATTCAAACATGTATAAATATAACAACCATTTATACATATTCCTCTATACATTGTTTAATCAGTGTCTGAACATGATGGAGAATATTCTGCTGGTTAGATGAACAGAACCGCTTTAAGTAGTAGTAGTCCTTTATTAAGTAGTTTGGTCTTTAAACCCTGCATTTCTTGGTCAGCTATTGTCATGTTGTAATTTTTGAAACAGAAATTATTCCAAGTTAAACACACATTAAATATTAAGTTACATTAGTTGTATTTCTCTCTTATTAACATTTATTTTCCAAATGCTGGTGAAGAAATAAATTAGTTTTTAAAAAATAAATAAATAAGATGTTATTTCGACAAGGCTAGAAGAGAGATAGCTGCGGCTACTGGGCATGCGCACATCAATAGCGTAATTTTTGTCACAGTGTACAACAATAATTACTATTTTTGCATTTTTGTAAGGGGTAGGTGTAGTAGTTAATAAAACACAATCTAAAATGCAGAAAATTAATTTCATTGTTAGTTTCCGGCTGGAGCTGTATCCCTTCTAGCCACAACCCATGTTCACAGACAATGCATGAGGTATAGGAATAGTCAGGTGTGGCACTGCCAGATCATAGCATGATATATCATAAAGTAGGACTACACCACTGACAGAGAAACATTCGCTATTTCTGAGAGAAAAATGAAAGTGGCAACAAAAGAGGATGAGATGCAATCTAATAAATCGAGAGAGAAAGATGCTGCGAGAAGTGAGATGGAGCAGCATTAATAGCGGCAGACCAAACTGTGAGTATTTATGATAAACACGGTTACATATGTTTCATCTTCTCTGGGGTCTGTTCTTTGTACGTGGATTATTCAGATGTTATTGTTCATGATCTGATATGATCCAGCATCATTAAGTTATTCAAAGCTCAGTCATCCCAGAGTTGTCATAGCAACAGGTCCATTAGCTCAAATCTGCTCGAGGGCATCTTATTTCACTTAAGCAGGATTAGATTGCAGGTTATTATTTTGAAGGTTATAGGCGACGGCAAGTCTGTCCCAGCCACTGCTGCTTTCTTACAAGAGTACCATACTGAACCAGGAAAAATATTTGTAAAAATTTTTTTTCTTTTTTTCTTTTTTTTTAACTGAACAACAATAGGCCTATTACCTAGGCCTAGACTGATTCATTGTATATATTTTTAGTCTACTTAAAAGACAGACCATAACACAGGTTAAATAATTGCAAAGAGTTTGTGTCAAACGCACAACAATGACATTTGAATTTCTTGACCAAATGCATTTTACACTGAACTCAATGCACTGTACATACGAATGCATATTAAAGAAATCCACAAAAGGCCCAGCAGAGGTTGTACTTCCTTCTCCAGCTGAGGAAGTTCAACCTGCCACAGGAGCTGCTGAAACAGTTCTACTCCGCCATCATTGAATCCGTCCTCTGCACTTCAGTAACTGTCTGGTTCAGCTCAGCTACCAAATCTGACCTCAGAAGACTACAGAGGGTAGTCCTGACCGCTGAGCGAATCACTGGTACAACCCTCCCCACTCTGGATGCTGGCTGAAGGTGTTTTAGATTATGTAGTAGTCTTTGGTTTAGTAAATCTGGATCAGTCAGGTCAAGGCAGCTCGTGTAGTGCTCTTTTGGCGTCCCCTGTGTTTCTGATTGGTATGGCAGATTGACTTGTGCAATTTTTTTTCAGTGCTGTAAACTACTAAATGTAATGTAGAAATGTTCATTTTCTGTGAAGCTGCTTCGCAACAGTGTATCATGAAGTGCTATACAAATAAATGTGAATTGAATTGCAAACAATTATTAATGAATTTATTTATTTATTTTGGCACTATATACATTCTTGCAAATTATGAAAATTAACAGAAAACCATGCTACATGCACTTTCATGAGACCAGGCTTATTATTATTATTATTTTTTTAAAATGCCATCTCTGTCACATGTTCTGAGCAGCTCACAAATATTTGTTGTAGGCTACCATAAATGTAACAAAAACGTTAATGTAATGAGCTGTGTTTGATGATACTTGTCTTTATTTACTTTGATTTATGGAGTAATTTGGATTTCTTAACCTGATAAATTAAAAGGATTTATGTTAAAATAACACAAAGCAATAACATACTTTTACATCTATGCAAATGCATATGCGACATTTGTAAATTAAATAAGTAATAATAAAATAAAGAGACAGTTATTTAACAATATGTTAAGGAGTAGTGACTTCCGTACAGTCTTACAGTTACAACCAGCCCTTTGAGGGCAGCCATAATGTTGAAATGGCCCTCAGTGAAAATGAGTTTGACACCCCTGCTCCTGATCAGTTCCTGCAGTCAACTGAATTCTGCAGTTTAAGCACTTTATACACCCAAAATAAATACATACAAATAGAAACATCGTATTGTTAGAACTAGGCCTATATACATGTAGGTCTATATGAGTAAACTACAGAATACTGAATATCATTTGCATGAAACAGAATTAGGGAATTATAAATAAAATAAATACATGCATGCATTATATAATTATTTTATTACATTAAAGATTAGCAGTTGTTTTGATCTTTGTTCACTAGATGGTGCAACTAGTGAAGAGAAATCAGAGATTAGATCTGAAGCTGATGTGTCACTGACACTTAAAAATATGTCTGAATCTGGATCCTATTCCGTTACATAATCAGTTTTTGCTTTTGTGCATACACTTTCATGAGGAAACTGGCTTTAAAGAAGAGTGCCAACAAAACAAACTTGCAAATAATTGTATAATCACAGTATGAAGTTTTTAACTTAAAGCTGCAGTCCGTAACGATCGCATGTGAGGATCCTGCAGGTGGAGGATCGTTTATAGCCTTTTCTCACAGCTGCTAGAATTATTAAATGTATCATTTTGATGGCGGATTGTGATACAGAAAGGATTATGTGTTTATGAAACACATGTGAAATTAAATGAAATTATATATTCCCGTTTTAAATGTGCTTCTGATTACAGATAGCCTTGGATTACACAAGATTTGTATTTGAAAGAAAACCAGTTCGAAGGGAGCATAATTTGCTTTTCGGGTTAAATTAATTTTTTAATATGAAATTCAAATGGTATGACAATTAGATATTAGACTGTACAGAAATTGAAATCTACATGAATACACAATACTCATAGTCACACAATGCTGATGTTGTTAACAATAATAGTTCAAGTTCAAGTTCAAGTTCAAGTTGAGCTTTATTGTCACTCCGCTACATGCGGGGCATACAGTGGAACGAAATGTCGTGCCTCACAGGACCACGGTGCTACATAAATACAGGCATACAGCAATGAAGTAAAACAGTATAAACCTATACACAACTATCCTACTGATAGATTTTGACTATAAATATACTATTTATAGTGAGATGGTCCATGTTACAGGAGGTAGGGGGTTTGTATGGGGGTTCAGAGAGGGGCGGGGTGATTTGAGTTCAGGGCTCCAGGTGAGATCCTCTGTGATGTGCACCCCCACATCACAGAGGTATAAAGTATAAAGTAAGAGAATAAAGTATAAGAATAATAATAATTTGCATGGTTAGATGTGATATGAGGTAACCGATCTTTAGATTTAATCCTTTGGTAGCGCAATTTATCGTAATGCTTTTTTCCTCAGCTGGTCAGAACAAACATGGCAGACTTGTTACTTACTTGTTCAGATGGCAATATACAGTGAAAATTCTGATTTCCGTCATACATTCCAAGACATAGGCTAGAATCTGTGATTGCGAAGTTCAGTAAACATCCACACCGGTGTGGTGATTGACAACTACACATTCACCTCGAAACATTAGCCGAGCCGGAGTACAGCCCACGCACGGAAGATAATTCCTCACACAGCTGCAATTCCAGGTTTTCAAACAGAGATGGCGACAAAAAGGCAAAACTTAAGGACTGTAGCTTTAAAATAGTAGGCTATAAGGTAAAATAAATAAAAACTACTGACTATACTGAACAAATGTGAGAGCAGTGACAGAAGCACATACACGTTTTGAGAAAATCACAGTGAAGCATATTAAAGAAACAGATCAGAGCAGCAAGACTCAAGCACACAACGTTAGTGGATACAAGAATACAACACGTTTATTCTTATACAATAAGACAAATATTGAAACTTCAAGAGGGCAAAGCAGCAGGTTGAGATGATTGTCACATATGTATTTCAATTTGTAATGTATTTGACAAATGACAAGTTACCCCGGACAAATAAGCAACGTGCAGCAAGGTATTCAGCTGAGGGATTCAACACATTAAAGTTAATTCATGTGCCCACCAATTATGCATGATTTCATTACACAGCAAACACTAAAGATAGGCTACAACAATTCAAAGGTGCATCAGTTAAATACCACATGTCAATACACACTAAAAGAAAAATCACTTAATACAAGCCAAAACCACTCTGGCTAACTACTTTACCTTCGTCAAGATAAAATAGAGGATGGCACATGAAGGACAACCTGCAATAATACCCCTACGCAAACATACTCTCAACTACAAACACATATACATATACACAAACACAAACGCTGGGGGACCGGCTACAATTAATCAGTCACATTAAACCAGGCCTGCCCAGCGACTAAAACACTAAATACACCCACAAATCAGCTAACCATAGATAAAGGCAAATAATGGGTTTCTTGCCTTCTTACCTGCAGTAAAGTGTCAGTGTTGCCAGATCTTCATAGAAACCAAACAAACAAGGACAAGCACAAAACACACTAAAACACCCAAATGTTTTATGTTTTATAACACCAAAAAAAAAAAAAAATATCTCATATCCGCGACAGACCACTTTATCAACTCCATAAAGTACCCATCTTTATGAGCTAAGAACAACATGCCTAAAAGCGATGGTAAATATGAGGACATGGCAACACTGCAAGACAGCGCTCTGGACCATAAACAAAAACAGCACGTCTATCAGCACAGTAGTTTATTTAAAATTGACGGACAAAAATACTAAAAGCCAAAAAATGACACATAACAAACGGCTACATTTTTATTCACTCCAGAAAGATGACAAAATGTTGCTATGGTTACAAATGGGGAGTGACTGCTGTTGATAATTTATGGGACTCACTCCTGCATTTAAATGTGGTTGTCACTCCTGAAACTTGCGGTGTGTACATGAGATTTCGGTCTTTCTTTTTGCTTTCATAGCATGTCTTTTTATCAGACTAATGGAAGGAAAATCCAAAAACTGATTTTACTACAAACTAGTGACTATGATTATGATAATAAATTAAAATAATATCAACAAAAACAGTGTGCATCCAGCTGTTTCTGCACAGCTAAAATAACGATGGGAAGCAAATGACAAAAAGCCTGACACATTCAAGTTACAAATCATCTTATGTTAAAAAATAAAGTGAAAAAAAATAAAATAAAAAATGGAAAAATAATTTCTGAGTATTTTGTCTGGTGGTGCCGTCACAAAAATAGGGTCCTACAAAATCGGATTTATAGCAGGATTATACTATTGCTTCATATAGTGAAGTTTCAAATTGTGAGCATGTGGCTTGAGTGCATGTGATTAGTCACTATATGCATCAACAAATCTTGTGCTCAATCACATGTTTCTTCATGTACAAAAAAAAAAAAAACAGAACAACACCACAAATGGATTTAGGCAATTAATAAAAACTTTGTTAGTTGCAAGTTAAAGCCCATTCACTCCAATATGATAACTCTGCAGATTTGTCATCTACCACTCTTTAGGGCAGGATGAATCATGATTGGCTGTCAGTTTTTTTATCGTTTATCAGGAGCAAAATCATCATGAAAGTGCCAACTGAGAATTTTTTTTTTTGTTGTTGTTGTTTTTAAAAAGATGTTTACCTAATCATTTCTCTGACTCAATAATTATTTGTTAAAACCTGACGTTTGTTGTTGTTACTGTCATCAGTGGCGGTCCTAGACATCTGGGGGCCCCTGTCTGTTTGTTCATAAAAATAAAATAAAAAATACACCCAGACCTGTTCTTTCAGAGAAATTGCACTGTCAGCAAACAATAGAGTTGAAACAGACAATAAAAAAATAGAAACAATTACAAACAATAGGACAAAGATTCAAATGAAATAATTATTAGCCTACTATAAATAATAGCATACTGATTCTTATTAAAATTACTAAATACATTTGATGATGAGCAGTGAATTATTCTCACATTTTTGTTGTTTGATTAACATTAACTGACTGGGGAACAGTGTCTCTTTACATTTACGAGATGGTTTTATCCAAAGCAACTTACACTGCATTCAAGTTACAATTTTTATCTTGTTTTCTTTGGGAATTGAACCCATGGTCTTGGCTTTGTTAGCACCATGCTTTACTATTTGATCTACAGGAAAGCTTTAGCAGCTTAACTCACGTTAAACTCTTTTTAGTATCGAGCTCATCCGGCAGGATATTATGACAGTCATTTAACATGATTTGACTGATTTGGATGTTACAAGGTGACAGCGCACCACTTTAAAGGAAAGGAGCAGAATGCGGCATGGTGTTTTCATAATCGTTGGAAGCCAAAATAAAAAACAAAACTGCAGTTCTATTAATCACACAGCTCTTGTCATTAAATTATCTTCGGGTGCTAGGGTGCCGCTGGTGCTTTAATACTTGTGTATTTGCATCTGACATACACGATTTAGAAATTATGTTACAAATTTGTATTGATGCTGGCGATGTCAGGGTACGCAGTGTATACTCCGATAGACTGATATTATTATCAGATGACATCTGGCCATTTTGAGAATATTAATATCAGCCAATATGTTGCTAGCCTGATGCAAGTGATGTCACCTCTTTTTTGTCCACTGACAGCGTAACTATGATGTCATGCAGTTTCAGTCAGGAGGCATTTAAAAGGGTTTTCCAGTTCAAAGCAGCAGAAGCAGCAGCAGATCTAAGCAGTTTTCATCTCATCACAAGGTGAATAAAACACTTTGTCTTTAATTGTTTGGTAAAGAGATTTTTTTTATTATTATTATTATTTAAATCTGGACATTTATGTTTGTATTATATTGAAACTTAAATGTAGACCTGTATTGTTCAACAAGCATTACATTTAAACCTAACTCTAAATGGAAACTGTTTTTTGAAACAGATGACACAAAGGTAAACGTAAGAGAAATTGATGAATGGGAGAATATATACGGAGCATATATGAAACTGCAGGAGAATTAAACATATGACGAGGAGAAAAATTGTGAACAAAAAGGACAAAATGTTACAATCTAAAGAACCAAAGGCACAGAGTCTAGTCCGACAGAACAGCATTAATAGCGTAAATAATAGCATAAATAATTTAAACTACTTGTGTTCATTTTCTTGTGCTTTATTATTTAATAAAAACCAGCTAAAGAGATATCAGTGTGTTTTGATTTATAACACTGCTGTAGGAATCTATCATATAATTTCTATATTTATAGATTGCATGGCAAAATTAAAAATATTAAAAACTACATTACAAATCAAAGATACAACACAGTAAATCAAAAAATAAAACGTCAAGCAACAAATCACAATACAAACCTGTAAAGTCCTAAACACACTGCATGATTTTCGGCTGTCCCAGACGAAAGATTGGCATCGTGAAACAATCGTGATCAATCAGAAATCGCCGCGATTGCTTCAAGATGCTAGTCTTTCATCTGGGACAGCCGAAAATCATGCAGTGTGTTTAGACCATGAGGGAATATGTCAAGATGGGAAGGTTTTGCTCCAGAGAGCCACTGTCCTTCTGAGTTCAGCACAACCAACCGTAATCAAACACACCTGAACCTGCTAAACAAGGTCTTCAGAATGACCTGAAACCTTCAGGCAGGTGTGTTGAAGTTTGGAGCTAAACGATGATAAACGATGTGTGCTAAACGGATGTTTGTCCTTCATCAGCAGAATCGGACACCACTGACCTGCAGCCTTCATGACTGTGCTGTTTTGGAAATTTGCCGAGATACACATCCATTTTCCACTTGACATTGTACTATTTGTGGTTACAACACAGTAATGGTTAAATAAAATCAGCAGTTAATTTGCCAAGAATAATCTGTGTTTCATTTCAGTTTTGGGTGGTTTGGTCACATGTTTCTATTATTTACTAGGTTTTTTCATTGTTTTATTAGTTTGCACATGTTGTTCTTTATTAATTAGTTTGGTCTTTAAGCCCTGCATTTCTTTTAGTTCTTGGTTGGCTCTTGTCATTTTATACCCTGATTGTTTTATTTGTAATTTGTTGTTTGCTAAAAACTTTATACTGCTGTGCTTAGATCCTTCACCTCATCTGTACTCCAACCTGTTTGTGACCCACTGCAGCTTGTCTGAGAATATGAGCTACACTGAGTTAAGACTCAGACAACAATTGAATATTCACAATACCAAACAGTAAAGTGATGCACATTTTGAACATACAGAAGTGTGAAAAATACATCACTGTGTTGACTCAAGGACACATGATCATACACTAATCAGACAACAGCTCAGGCAATGGTTAAGAAAATACTTAACACAGGAAAAATGATCCAGATAGCGGTAGAGAGATGAAGCTTCATGAAGCTTTTAAGCTTTCCAGCCAGATGTGTTCAAAAGTGATTAATTTCTAGAGGCTTTGAATGCATGCCATAGGGACAGATGTTGGTCGATCCAAAAAAAGGTGCAGGAAAAAATTGTCAGAAGTGTGACAAAAAAAGGCTTAATAGATTAACATACACACCCAGCTTAAATATATTTATATTTCATATAAGTTACCAGTTAAATTTGATGATGTGTATTTGCAGCAAGAAAATTCGGTCTGATTTTTGCATCGATCTGAACAAACTCAGCAGACCGGCTGGATAAAAATGCAAGCTCATTCTCTAACAGGAGGTGGCGCTTATGGGACAGCAGAAACACAGCGGTTGCCACTTGTTTGTCACAGAAAAGAAAGGAAGTCAAAACAGTATTTGTGTTTTTTTATTCACGTTTGTTTGCATATAGGTTATATATTTATTTTTGCATTTTAATCTGAACTAAAACATAGCAGTCTCTTAGAGATTCTTATTAATTTTAACAACAATAATAATGAATAATAATAATTTAATGATAATAATGTGTTGTGGACATAGACACACATCTACTGCTCGTTTGAACAAAAATCCTATCAAGTAATGCACCAGAAACATTTATTTTTAACCATGTATATTATCTCTATCACTACAGTAAAAGCTTCTCTTCATAAATCTACTGAATGCGGTTTTGAGAGATTCTGCTGAACTTAAATGAGGCTCAACATGATTCTTGTCCATGTCAAGAGTACAATTAAAAATCACTAGTTAAAAATATTATTCTATTGTACAGATCTTCTGAAATAACATTTACTTATTTATTTTAAGAAACACATTTCTTTCTTCACCATCATTTAAAGCATAAATGTTAATAAGAGAGAAATACAATTAAATTTAACTTAATATTTAACGTGTATTTAACCTAGTATAATTTGTTTTAAAAAAAAAAATTCTTAAAAGTTGCTTTTCGCTTTGCAGTTTCACAAGACAAAAAAAGCCTCAGTTTGTGGTTTAGGAGCTCCTCAAGTTTCATCTAGAAAGTATCTGCTTCATGTGTTCGGCTCCTGCGACTCTGTTCTTTCAGCATCATCTACATCCAACAGACTCCCTAAACTCTCTAGATAACTGTCTGAATCATTTTCAGAATGAGCATATTCTGATCTCATCTGATGACTTTCATCACTTTCACCATCAACTTCATTACACTCGATTCTCAATTGGTCTTTTTCTGATAGTTTTATCGCCTTATTTACTGTTGGAGTGGATTTTTACCCATCACCTGCTTGTTTTACCATCTCTTCAACTATGTCATAATTCTCCGCATCTCTATTTAGATTCATTTGTTTTGCAGGTTCTCAGTTCTTTGCGAATGAGACTGCTTATCCGCTTGTTTATTTGGGCTTATTTCCCTGACAGGCTGCTGTTCTCCGCACAAGAAACATGGCATTTGATCCGATCAAGTTAATCAAGACTGTATAGTCTTTGCCCCCAATTCGTTTTTATTTTACAGCCAAGCTAAACAGAACTTGTTGCGCATTTAATACCATGAACACATCGCCGAAAAGACGTGCTTGATATAGCCTAATATAGGCGCTGTTAATCTATCTTTCGAGCACTCCCTGAATAACATTTGGACATTTGATAGCAGCATAGGTTTGTTTTTTTTTTTTATATGGACTCAAAACTGCAGTACTGGCAGAAACGTGTCATTGTGATTCCACAAATCATCCACCAGCTGAACATCGGCAAGAGAAATGATAACAATTTTTTCCATTCCAGAAGCTGGCTTAATTTTTAACTCATCGACTCATGGTTTAGGCTAAAGAGAGACAGCTGCGGCTACTGGGCATGCGCACATCAATATAGCGTAATATATTGACTGCACAACAATAATTACACTTTTCGCATTATTGTACGGGTTAGGTTTAGGGTTGGGGTAGAGTAGACGTCAATAAAACACAATATAAAAGGTTGAAAATTAAATGTCATTGTTAGTTTCCGGTCGGAGCTGTACTGACTGCAAACACATCTTCCACAGATGGGAGTCATCTGCTGTGCCTTTAAATCCATGTCCATGTCAATTGTGAGAAATCTCCGCCTGTAACTATAAACTAAATAAAATCTCTTAACTAAATCTTAGAAAAAAATAAATAAATAACCACAATCTCAAGCGCTCCAAAGCTCTGAATTCCTCCCACTGAGAGAGAGATGATGCATGAGGGATATTCGGGTGTAGCACTTCCAGCTCATGATTATATATGACCACTGACACAGAAACATTCGCTATTTCTGGTGGCAAAAAAGAGGACGAGATGCAATCTAATAAATCAAGAGAGAAAAAGATGCTGAGAAAAGTCAGATGGAGCAGTATTAATAGCGGCAGACCAAACTGTGAGTATTTATGATAAAACGCTGTTACGTGCGTTTAATCTTCTCTGGGGTCTGTTCTTCGTATGTGGATTATTCAGATTTTATTGTTGATGATTTGATATGATCCAGCATCGTTAAGTTATTCGAAGCTCATCCCGGAGTTGTTATCAACAGGTCCGTGAGCTCGAGAGCAGTTTATTTCATGTAAACAGGATTAGATTGTAATTTATATCATTTTACGTGAAGGTGATAGCCTACTGAAAGTCTGTCCAAGCCACTGCTGCTTTCTTACAAGAGTAACCTACTGAACCAGGAAAAATATATAATTATTAAAAAAAAAAAAAAAAAAAATCATAATTTAAAGATTTTGAAAATAATGTTGCATAATATATAATAATAGACCATTTTACTCACTGAGAGATTTATTCGGTGAGGAACAGTTATCTCATAATTGTCATGTTTGTCTGAGGCGTGCATTCATTTGAACGGTGAGCTTTGAGGCGGCTGTGATGGGAGCAGACCCACTTCTCAAATCTCAGAATACGTTTATGATGCACAATTAATTTAAACACAGTCAGTTATGTCTTAAGATGGATCATATGGATTAATAAACTTTATGCTGTCACGTAGCCTAAATCCGCTTCAAAATTAAATGAATTGCTAATTACAATCCTCTTGACACTGAAAAATGCAAATCTCCTGAACAAATTCTAGAAATTGTGAAAAATAATTGGGAATCATTAAAAAAAAAATATAAAAAAAATACACATTTTATTTATCTATTAGGTCTTTTATGTCATTTTACTCGCTCGGCTGTTTCATTGATCTTAATTATATGATGTCATTACGTTGTTGTCTTGCCGCCACCCAATCACTGCACTGCTGATCATGGTTTCGATTTCGATATTTCTGCCCTTTCCAGTGAACATGACAACACAGAGTGATCTCAGACAACTTCATCCAGATCAAAATCTGCTAACTTGTTTGAAAAACCAAATTAGCCAGAGATCGGTTATCATAATTAAAACATCTGAGATCTGTCAAATCATCTCAGATGTATTAAGCGATTAACGAAGAAGATCGAGACCCTTGGGGTCTGAATGTGTTTATCAAATGAACTGTCATTTTATCTTCTAAACTGTAGATGAAGATAATCAGATGCTTGTGTTTTTATTTCTAGTTTCTCATGATCCAGACACACCTGAAGAGATTCATTCTGATGATTCAGGTGAGATATTACACATCATATACAGAGAAATATATTCAAACTATTTAGAAATTATGCAGCAACTTAATATAGACAGCTGTGTGTGTTTGTGTTATAGTTCTGAGTGTGTTTTCTCTCTTTAGAAAGCTGTGGTTCCTTTTGTCCAACCAGCAGAATATTCATCAAATTCAGTCCCTGATTAAACAGTCATATCTTAGTTATTGATATGCATAGTTAGGACAGGCAGTAGTAGAAGAATGTGTTGTTTTTTCATATAGTCATGTTTCCATATAAATGAAACTTTACAGTATGTTACTGCACTGTATGATACTCTGTATACATTTAAGACACTGACGGTAATTATTTATGTATATAATGTAATATAAAAATGGAAAATTAACTGTAATGAAATAATTTTTTAGACTGAATTTCACCGTAATAAATGGTATATAAAAGGAATAATTCTGGCTGACACTTCTTGTAAAAATCAATCTGAATAATATTTCTGTTTACGTAAACTTGTTGTGTTTAGTTTGATGTCGTAGGCTGCTTTCGTTTTTATGACCAAAGTTCAGTGAGGAAAATGTGTTTTGTTCATAATTTTAGACCCAAATGATCACAGATGTTTGACTTCCTCAGGCCAGGGATCTGACTGAACATAAATGATGACATTACTGGAGAAGATCAGTGTAGAATATCTTCCATCAGCATTTAATCTGCATCCTGCTAAAAAAAGAAGAAAAAAAAACTTCCTCTATGCTTTTACTTTTTCTTAATTCAGCTAAATATCTAACAATTTGTATTGCTAGCACTTCTGATGTAAGACATACTTCATTTGCACGTCTCTTTGGATATAAAGTGTCTGCGGTGTGTATCTCAGATAATTTCACTAAAACAAATGTGTTACTGAAGATGAGAATGAAATGCTGTGTCACAGGATGATATTATACCTCCGTGAGAAAAGCCTGTGTGAGCTCTGAATGTAAACACAATGTGAGAAGATAATTGGTAAATTGGTAATGTTGTCATCAGAGAAATTAATTTTGCACATTTTTAACTCAGGGATAAACATTAGTTATTATTTAGTCTTGTGGTCTGTAGGTAAACATCTGTTAAATTAAATGGCTTGTTTTAAAATAACAGTTTTAAAGATGAAATTCATTTTTAATCATTCACTTTTGCAGTTTTTGTAAGAGTAAACTTATGAGCTCAACAGTACATTTATTTAATGTTACCTTTTCAAATTACTTTTTGTTAAAAAAAACTTAGCATTCAAACTTGCCATGAAATATGAGACAAGTATGTACAGGATAACCTTGCCTCCCAACGTGAATCTGTCTGCCCTAAATAGTATTGAAAATTACCAAAATAACATAGAATTTAGGATGGATAGTATGCACATTGGGACGCAGGCTATATGTCTGAACTCATTAAGATGAAGTGAATCATTTGCCAAAATTGCTTTTGAATTCAGTCAGCCACCTGACTAAGCTATAAATATTCATTTAGAAAACCAACAAATATTAGACACAAATTAAATATATTTGTCACTGGAAAACATTTGATCAACCACTAAAAAAGAATCCTTGCTCATTCAGGTTAAAGAATGGCAAACATCCTCCTTAACATATCTGTATTTAATATGCATTAGACTCTCTGCATAGTGTTGATATGGCAACTAAATAAGTTTAGTGCTAGCAGGTGTGTGTGTGTGTGTGTGTGTGTGTGTGTGTGTGTGTTACAGTGAGGGATTTTAGGGTCAAACGAATCCCTTGAACACCAACACAGTGTGGGAATGTATTTGTTTTACTGAAAAGAAAATTCAATATGTGAAAGGTCATGCAAGTATCAAAGTGTATTTCTACTGAATATCTGGCACTTGTTTTGTAAGGTTTTATTGGTTGTATTAGATTTTATTATTTTTATGCTAATTAAAACAACATATATAATTAGCCTGCTGACATGGGAATAAAAATAAAGAACTACTACTGTATTTCTGGCACACATAAGCTGCCACAGTCACATGCATAAATGCATGAATGAATAAAGTACAAGTCAAATCTACAATCAATTTTTATGACATAAAGTTTGATTGCTGTATCAAACAAATATTGTTTGACAAGATATACTAGCATCTATATCTCTCAGAAGCAAATCAAATCCAGTTTTAAGTAAATTAAGGATTAAAAAAAAAATGAATTCAATAAGTACATGCAGATGATGTTCTCTGACTGAGTTTGTAGAAATTTCAAAAATGTTGATCACCTTGTTATCTATTGTTGACTTCACTGCCGTGTTCTCCGTCTCTCTATTGATCGGTATACTGGACTGGAGGTCTCCTTCATGTCACGCAGTCACAGTTTCTTACAGACTTTTACTTGAATATACAGGTGCATCTCAATAAATTACAATGTTGTGAAAAAGTTCATATATTTTAGATTCATTGCATGTAAAGTAAAACATTTCAAAAGTTTTTTTTTGTTTTAATTTTGATGATTAGAGCTTACAGCTCATGAAAGTCAAAAATCAGTCTCTTTTATTATTAAAGGACACTCTCAGATGTTATGAGTGCTCGGGTCTGATGGTTTCTTGTGCGGATCCAAATGTCACTGCATGTCCCGATGGATGAGTGTAACAACAATAGTTGTTTCTCAGTAACAATACAATTCTTATTATCAAATAATTTTTGAAATCAGAAAATGTTCTTTTTTTTCTTTTGTGAGATTACACATTATTATAAATATTGTTTACTTTTAACTCTCACTGCTGATTTCTACTTTGACATATTTATTAAAAAATGTGTACATATTTCCATCAAAATAATGTGCAGTTGAACTGGTATTTCATGTATTGTTCATTTATTATTAATATTTTTATTTTTTTAGGTGAAACTAGTTCTAAAGTGACTATTAAAAATTGTACTGTTGCCTGTCAAAGCGGGTCCATTAATGTCGGCATTATACAGGCATCTCATTCCTGCTGTGACACTAACCTTTGTAATGTCCGCGATGCTCCAGGTATTGTACTTTATACTGACCATATACAAAAGGTCAATACTCATTTCTATTTTTTGAACTATCCCTTTAAGATGGATTGTATTTGTGTATTTGTGTGTGTGTGTGTGTGTGTGTGTGTGTGGGCTACTTATAACTTCTCAGTCAATGTTAAAGTGACACACTCTGGCTGAATTATTCAAGGACACTAGTCCTCTGATTGATCCAGCTTTCACGATTTGATTTCAATATTGTTTTTTTAATACTGATTCAACTGAAAATAGTACATATACATTTTTCTGAAGGAAAAAAAAAAAATAGGTCACACTTTATTTTAAGGTCAAATTGCACCATTAACTAACTACTAACTATGACTTTGCCTCAATAAACTCCTAATTCGTTGCTTATTTATAGATAGTAAGGTAGTCATTAAAGGGTTAGGTCACCCAAAAATAACAATTCTGTCATTGCTCATCCTCATGTCACTTCAAACCTTTAAGACCTTTGTTCATCTTCAGAACACAAATGAAGATATTTCTGATGAAATCCTAGAGCTTTCTGACCCATAAACAGCCAGGGTCCTAACACGATCAAGGCTCAGAAACATCGTTAACACAGTCCATGACATCAGGGGTTCAACCGTAATTTTAGGAAGTTACAAAAATACTTTTTGTGTGTAAATAAAACAAAAATAATGACTTTATTTAACAATTCTTCTCCTCTGTGCCACCCATTTTGCAGAGTATCATGACGCATGCGTGTGATTTTGCTGCGCGTAAACAACGGATGTGTGTGGTGCAGCTAAACATACCTTGTATATATTTAAAGGAGAGCACGTGCATGTATCATGATACTCTCCAAAATAGCAACCTAGGGTGACGGAGGAGAAGAATTGTTGTTCATCGTTGTTTTTGTTCATCTCTTAACCTCCTTTGAGACGGATGAATCTAGATTTATCAAGCTTCATAAAGATAAATCTGGGAAAATGTTTTAGAGAGTAGTATTTTTAAATATATATATATTTTGTTTTTCAGTTCATTCCTAGGTTACTAAGTACTCCCTTGTTTGTCACCATGGTTACTGATTACAGCTGTTTATAGTTCAGATAGTTCACATATTCACACTCCTGAGATTCTGCTGTTCATTGTCTGGATTTTGGCTTTATTTTGCCCAGGCGGGTTTGGTGTTGTTCCATGTATTTGATGGTTATCTTCATCTTCTTGTTGTGTGTGTGTGTGTGTGTGTGTGTGTACTTTTTTAAAATGGTATTAGAAGTACTTTAAATAATAGGAAACAGATCAAGATTTGTTTTAGATGAGTTTATGCATGAAAGCTTGAAAATTACATCAAATACTCAAATCAGTTTTTAGTGGTTCACAATGCTGTCTATAAAGAATGAGAATGTTCTTGCTATTTCATATTCAAATGTAACAAATGTTCAGCACAGAACACAACACACTGTACATAAAAAGCTTTATGTGTTGAATAAAATAATAATGACTGATGTATCAGATGAAATTTGTATATGAACATTTTTGAATATGAATATCAGCCAATAACTGTGTCCATCTGTCATCCCTTACACATGCCATTCAGCAGCATGATGATAATGATAGTGTTCATTTTATGTAAGTAAATTGTACATATTTTTTCAGTTAAATTGCAATAGCAGCATTTGTGGATATAAGTTTTTTTTGAGTATACTGCATGTGTCAAGACAAGGAAGTTCTTGCTCTGCTGTGATATTGTGGTCACAGCTGTTGAACTGCATCTCAAACAACACAAGCAGCCAATCAGAGACCAAGTCGGCCAAAACCACGCCCTCTCTGTTTGGCATGTTTACTCTTCTGAAGCCCTTTTCTGTTCGCAGAATATCAGAGAAGCCTTGCTAGTTTTAGAATCGGATCCATTTTAGTTTTTCTTAGTGTTTTCTTCATTTTATTGTTGTTGTTCTTACAATCGAAGGTACATTCCTGCCATAATATAGGTCTTCTCATGAGGTGATAAAAATCAGCAGAGATCTCAGAGTTGTGATGGATGTTTCTTCTCTTCAGCTCAACACAAGGTGATTAAAACAATCATCTTTTTTGTTTTTTTGTTAAGAGTTTTTACAGGGGGTAATTTAACCAAAAATAGAAGGTAGGCTACTGAACAACCCTCCAATATATATACGTACCATGGTTAATGGAAACCTAGAATCAGGCTATTATTTTTTATTTAAATCGTGTCTTCTGCGCTTTTGTAAACGGAGCAGCTATCAGAGCAACACGACTGAAGAGCAGCTCTTTTAACTGTGCACGCGGAGAAGTGATTTGTGCGAGCCATTCCTATCTCGAAGCTGATGATAAAATGTGCGATCTATTTGAATTCTATTGAGAAATGGCCTCTTTAACATGCTATGGAGAAAGTCGAACATTATCTAAAAAAAGGCATATCTTGCACCAGCATTAATTAAAATATTTTTCATGGCCTCTTTTAGGCTACTAGAATTCATCACTTTTTATTGGCTTATTTATTGTGGTAAATTTTGTCTAACTTGTTGTACAATTTATAATAGATAATCTGTTAAGGAATAGATTTTTCCCTATAGATTTATATTACAACTGTGGCATGTTGTAGCTATTGTTTCTAAATATGCAGGCTGTGTTTTTTTGTTGTTGTTTTTTGTTTTTTCATAACAAATGCTATATAAATGAATTTTTTTTAAAGTAATTATTGGCCTGGTAATGATTGGCTAGCCTTTTTATAACAAGTGCTACAGTATGGTACATTTTCAAAGAGCAAGTACAAGTCAGAATCGAGAGCCATGTATAAAATCAATCAATCAATCAATAATCAATCAATCAATAATCATTTTATTCCGGACCTCACAAACAACTTTTCACAAAATAAATAAAAATACATAGTTACCGAAAAAGGTGTAAGCCGAAGCCTTGTTTAATATGTTAACTGAATGGGCAACACTTTTCACTAAGTTAAATAATACAAAATAAACAACCAAAAAGTACATACATAATTCAAAACAAACATACCAAAAATACACATTCCAGCTATTACTTCAATATTTTAACAATACATTCACAATTTATTGATACAGAGTCATATAATTATTTACTACTATTTATTACATACTTTTAATTCCTTATCACATTTATTCCATAGATTTCCCCCCGTTGACAGATAAACACCTACTTTTTACATTCGTTCTTGCCCTTCCTTTTTTAAACATGTACAATCCTCTTAGATTATACTGACTTTCTCTTATTTTGAACAGCCTCTCAATACAATTTGGAAGTCAATTATTATAAACTTTGTACATTAACTGTGCTGTATATAAATCAACTAAATCTACAAATTGTAATGCATGTAAATTAATAAACAATTTATTTGTTGGTTTGTAATAATCAATGTTCTATATCGAATTAATTTAAAACTATTTATCCTACTTCCATTTGATTTATCAAATAATCTTTGAAAGATTGCAAAAACTGGAAGATGATCAGTCATATCATTTATAAATAATCCTCCTGCTATTTTTCCTTCAATTTCGTTTGTATATATATTGTCTATTAATGTAGCAGTATCTTTATTTATTCTACTAGGTTTTGTAATCACAGGAAATAGACCTTTACTACGGTATATAGTGTGTCAGTAAAATCTGCTATTCTCTTAGTTCCATTTGGATTCTACAAATCAATATTGAAATCATATAATTTGCACCTTGTTTTAATTTATCCATTTATCGAGCATACCAAATAATTGATTCATAAAGGTATCCGTACATGTTCCAGGTTACACACAACTGATAATTATATTTTTAGATCTTTCAGTATCTATTTCTGTATATGACATACTTTTAATCAATTTACATCTTAACGCTGTGTCAACATACAAAGCAACTCCTTTCTTATTGACTCTGTTTACCGTAAACAAATTATACCCTTCCAATTCAGCTTCATGTATTTTCTCATTATCAAGCCAAGTCTCTGACACAGCAATCACATTCAATTTATTAAACTGACACAAATACTCCTAAATGGGTTCTAATGATGACGAGTGACGGGAAAACCTGGCCTTCACATATTCCAAGAAATGGCATAGATTAAATCATTAAGAGCCTGATGAACTGTTAACGAGTAAGAAATAAACAATAACAATATATGAAAATGTTAAGTTAAATTCCCATGGCATGTTGAATTAGAACATTCTGTCAAATTATAGTGTATAAGTGTGTAAACAACAACAACAATAATAATAATAATAATAATAAAACAGTTCACACTTCAACCCCTCAATGTTCAAACCAAAACTATGCCCTTGTTTTTTCAGAATTTACTGATTATATCAAATTCAGTGAAGTTTGACTAAACTTTGAACTATGAAGTTGGAAGTTACTATTCTGTGTCATTTCAGCTTGGTAACTTTCCATTAAAAAAAAAAAAAAAAAAAAAAGAAAAGAAAAAAGTTAAAATTTCCATGATGTAATCATTTTATCTGAAGAAGGGCTTGTTACACTATAAAATATATTGTTCCAGCTCAGGATATTATTCTTTAATAATTTTTCACAAAATTCTTCACACGTGCAAGGGCTAAATGTCCACCCTGTTACAAGACACTCTCATCTCAATTAACAAGTGTTTTGAATGCACAGTTATTGTAATATTTGCATTTTCTAAGAGCTAAAATGTCCATCTCTTTACTCTGCAAATGTAATTTAACAAAGTGTTCATAATCGGGCATTATCTTGAAAAAAGTTGTTGTATTTTTGAGACACAGCGTAATTTCAACACGTTTCTTTTAGAATAAAAATAAATTTAAATGGAATTTTGGAACCATTTTAACTTATTTCATTTTACAATTTCATTCCCTACAAGTAACCACAAAGATATGCATAACATTTGTTGAACTTATTTTAGTAATATCAAAAAAACACTGAGGTAACAGGGTGGACATCGCACCGCTAAACAACAGTATATTTCAACATGTTGCCTAATACAAGAAGCATATTATCACAATTTACAATCACTACAACAGATAAATGGTTCTGTATATAAAATGTATAGGATATAAGGCCTATTATCACATTAAAGTAAGATGTTCTTATATCTATTATTATAAGATCTCATCTGTTATGCTGTCCCTTTATTAGGCTACAAAATAGGTTTATCATTGTATTTTACTATTGAAAGTTTTAGAGAATATATTATTTTGCTCTCTCACACACATCACACATGCACACACACATCACACACATCACACATGCATGCACACACACACACATCACACACGCACACACATCACACACACATCACACATGCATGCACACACACACACATCACACACGCACACACACATCACACACGCACATCACACATGCATGCACGCACACACACATCACACACGCACACACACATGCACACACACACGCACGCACGCACACACGCACACACACATCACACACGCACATCACACATGCATGCACGCACACACACATCACACATGCACACACACATCACACACGCACATCACACATGCATGCACGCACACACACATCACACACGCACACACACACACATGCACACACGCACGCACGCACACACGCACACACACACACACACACACACACTAATATTTCTATCGTTATGGGTTCATGCCATAGGCGTAATGGTTTTTCTGCTGTACAAATTGTATTTTCAATATCCTTACCCTAACACAAAACTACAGTTATTGTAGGTTTTCAAAACACTTAATTCTGTATGACTTAGAGTATAAGCTGTTTTTCTCATGGGAACCAAATAAATGTCCCCACAAGATACTTGATAAATACTGTAAAATACTGCACTAGCACTAGGAAAGCTACTGCCTATTGAACAAGGCTTAATGCATTAGAGGAGTAGCATCCATATAAGCTCTACTCTTCTGCACAATGGTAACGATTGCACTTCACAATGGACACTTTTTTGAATGTCAAACATAACTGAACATTAAACATTAATAGATGTTTCCCTATTAAAAATAACATTTAATTTCAAAATTTACTCTCCATATCCAGCCATATGCAAAGCATGCCGGGAACTAATAATCACCTCTAAAGTCTCTTAAAATAAATAGGTAGCCTTCTTTCCTTATGTATTTATTTATTTATTTTAGTTTAATTAGTTCCTAAATTCTGAAAAAACTGATTAAGTTTCCTCTTAAAAAAATGAGGAATACACATCTCTTGGTTTTATTAGTAAAAAGTCCTAAATATTTTCTATACACTGAACCACAATTTCTTTAATGAAATATACACACTATTTTTAATTATCACCTTAATTTTTTTTATTGAAAATTACAAGACCCATGATTCATTTTTTTACAGTGGTTTGCCACCAAAAATTTTTATACTTCCTGAGAATCGTGTTATTAGAGAAACATTCAAGGGCCATATTCAGAGGGACTTTTCATCAGAGTAACAGGGAGGACATTCAATCAGGGACACGACATCTTTTAAAGACTTTAAGCATTAAAAATGTCTAAATAACAATAAATATATAGGCTGTTTTGTTGAGGAATATTATAAATAAGAATATACAACAAAATATTGAAAAATATGGAATTTGTTTGATTTCATTTTACAATTTCATTCCCTACAAGTAACCACAAAGATATGCATAACATTTGTTGAACTTATTTTAGTAATATCAAAAAAACACTGAGGTAACAGGGTGGACATCGCACCGCTAAACAACAGTATATTTCAACATGTTGCCTAATACAAGAAGCATATTATCACAATTTACAATCACTACAACAGATAAATGGTTCTGTATATAAAATGTATAGGATATAAGGCCTATTATCACATTAAAGTAAGATGTTCTTATATCTATTATTATAAGATCTCATCTGTTATGCTGTCCCTTTATTAGGCTACAAAATAGGTTTATCATTGTATTTTACTATTGAAAGTTTTAGAGAATATATTATTTTGCTCTCTCTCACACACACATCACACATGCATGCACGCACACACACATCACACATGCACACACACATCACACACGCACACACACATCACACATGCATGCACACACACACACCACACACGCACACACACATCACACACGCACATCACACATGCATGCACGCACACACACATCACACACGCACACACACATGCACACACACACGCACGCACGCACACACGCACACACACATCACACACATCACACACGCACATCACACATGCATGCACGCACACACACATCACACATGCACACACACATCACACACGCACATCACACATGCATGCACGCACACACACATCACACGCACACACACATGCACACGCACGCACGCACACACGCACACACACACACACACACTAATATTTCTATCGTTATGGGTTCATGCCATAGGCGTAATGGTTTTTCTGCTGTACAAATTGTATTTTCAATATCCTTACCCTAACACAAAACTACAGTTATTGTAGGTTTTCAAAACACTTAATTCTGTATGACTTAGAGTATAAGCTGTTTTTCTCATGGGAACCAAATAAATGTCCCCACAAGATACTTGATAAATACTGTAAAATACTGCACTAGCACTAGGAAAGCTACTGCCTATTGAACAAGGCTTAATGCATTAGAGGAGTAGCATCCATATAAGCTCTACTCTTCTGCACAATGGTAACGATTGCACTTCACAATGGACACTTCAGTGTAACAGAAACTATTTCGAATGTCAAACATAACTGAACATTAAACATTAATAGATGTTTCCCTATTAAAAATAACATTTAATTTCAAAATTTACTCTCCATATCCAGCCATATGCAAAGCATGCCGGGAACTAATAATCACCTCTAAAGTCTCTTAAAATAAATAGGTAGCCTTCTTTCCTTATGTATTTATTTATTTATTTTAGTTTAATTAGTTCCTAAATTCTGAAAAAGCCTCAAAAAACTGATTAAGTTTCCTCTTAAAAAAATGATTCATTTTTTTACAGTGGTTTGCCACCAAAAAGTTTTATACTTCCTGAGAATCGTGTTATTAGAGAAGAATTCAAGGGCCATATTCAGAGGGACTTTTCATCAGAGTAACAGGGAGGACATTCAATCAGGGACACGACATCTTTTAAAGACTTTAAGCATTAAAAATGTCTAAATAACAATAAATATATAGGCTGTTTTGTTGAGGAATATTATAAATAAGAATATACAACAAAATATTGAAAAATATGGAATTTGTTTGATTTTTATTACTTATATTTGTGGCTGAAGTTATGCGATCTTACTTGGGGACATGCCATTTTAGCCTACTTGCAGTAAAATAAGAGTATTTATTTTTAATTAATGCTAGGAATGACCCAGTTATCTGCATCATGCCTCATGAGTATGCAGTGATGGAGAACAAGCTTTTGGAGGTGCTGAGAACCAGAACCAAGCTGACTGAGCAATAAAACTATAGTGAGCCCCTTTATTAAAATACCTGGAGGTGAAGAATAATACAAAAACTGTCATATTCACTCAGTACTTGATCTAATTCACAACTATAGGCTATATCTCAGTTACAATTAAGTACACATTAATTGTATTCAGTTGTGTTGTAGGCATGCTAAAACAGTCCAGCACTTTATAGTCAAATACATTTTTATATTGAAATAATGAAGATTTCTGTGTCACCTCAGACTGCTGGCCCTTTTCTCGCCCCCATGAAACCGCCTCTGTTTCCGTTTGCTCTGTTTTTGTCAAACACCACACATCGACATGAACTTTTCTCTTAACTGTGTTGGACTGCTGTCTTGAACCTGATGCGATACTCGTGAGTTGTTAACGAACAATTAGCACATATTTTCTAGTGCAAGTGCACTGTGCTCACATTTGCTTGTGCATTAAATTACATTACATAAATTACAAATAAAAAAATTACAAATCAACTTGCGCCTATTATTGATCTCGAATTGCAGAATATTTTAGTAGGCTACATGCATTTGAGAGACGTTCTTAAATGTGATGTATAGGCTAGCCTGCACAGTTTGCAGCTTTAATCACCTTTCTGGTAATTTCATGACTTTTTTCATGCTCATAGTTAGGCTGCTTGTGTGCTTTGATGAAGTGATGGAGCGCGCGCTGCATGTTCGCGCACAGTTGAAGAGCGTGCGCCGTGAAAACGGCTGACAGTACAGGTTTGTTCTTCTAAGTTTTGCTGACCTTTAGCCTAACAACATCTCATCGGGTCGCAGCTCACTGCTGTTTGAAGCTCATATAGCACCTGTTTCCTCGCCTGGTGCTGAGGCGCAGTTGAAGTGCGAGTCTGAGAAAATAAACCGTTTGCGATGGTCGAGATACAGCGTCTCCACGTCTTTAAAAACACGCATTTCTTGTCAAGAAAAAAAAAGAGAGACACAAACTGCAGCTGTGAGTGAGGTGGCTATACAGCAACTGAACGGAAAGAGAAAGCTCAGTAGGCTATGGCTATTATTATCTCTCTGTATGAACTAAATTTAGCTACAAAGCAAACTGCTAGCTGGAACCCCCTGTAAAAATGCTGCTGTAAAATTGTTGCTTCACAAAATCAAAAGTGTGTAATTCTTGTCTGTTAAACATAGCCTGTAACACACACAAAAATGAATGAATATAATATGAATTATATTTTGTCTACCATAAGCTATAAATAAACACTTTAGATTACATGAAGCTGCGGTAAAAGGTCTAAATTATAATTAATTAGGCTATATGTTTTATCATCCTTGATCCATTTTGTAACCAATTCAAATGTAACCGTAACGAAATACTGTTATTAAACCACTTCAGTTATAAATGATGTGTTCAGCCTGAACACTGTAGGGAATATTATATACTGAGTGACTGTCACAATCTTTGTCATAGAATACACTTAGTATAGTTCAGATGGAGTTGACAGTTTGAATGTTCTTGCTTGCTTAAATGTATTTTCAAGATCTGAGGAAAAGGTATATTTTTTGTAAATCTGAGTTTGTGTTCTATTTTAGAAACATGTACGTCACAGCTGGAACTACAACATACTGTGACAATGATAAACTCATGAAACTGATATGTTCTTCATTTAATGTTAAAAGCATTTAATGTGAGGTTGAATATAATTTCGCATAAACCTTATTGCAGTAATGAAAGCAATAATAGATAGTTATGTATCATTTAGATACTACTGTAGTTTTTTTTTGTATATTTTGCATTTTCATTAAAGTTTATTTTTGTCTAGTCTCTGTCATTTTATTATAAATAGTTTTTACTATATATATATATATATATATATATATATATATATAATACATATAACTATATGTTATGTATAGTTTTTATTAATCTTTATTTCAGTTTGTAGTCTGTTATTTTAGTACATCAACTTAAACTAAATTAAAATGATACATGTGTCCTTGGCAACTATGAAATAAAATATTTTTTTAAACATATATTTCATTTTATTTCAGTTGTTAACTTTATTTCAAGTAACAGCAATGGTTTTTGTTGTGTGGTTTTAGTTCACTGTGAAGGTAAAATTACATTGAATGTTAAAATGGTCTCGTATTTACCATCAACTTTACTGTCTGCAATTCTCCTCTAATTCCCTTCAGCTCACTGTTATGAGGTTATGACAGAATTAATTAATCATTTCACTTTCTCATGTAAATCCATGAGAAATAATACTTCATAACCAAACAAATAAAAAACAAGGTGACTTCAAGGTGATGTCTTTGTCCTCAACTGTCTTCCTCAGTGAGAGCTTTAAGACTCATACATGACACTGTGCTGTATGACACATCTTTGCGTTGTAAAGAGATTGTTTATTATTAATTCTGGACACTATGATGTTTATATTATCTCCATTTTTTTCAACAGATAATGAAAAAAATTTAAAGAGCTTCATTCATGGCAGAAGATCTGTTGAGCATCACAAACTGAAAAAAAAAATAATTAAACAGAGAGAAAAAGAAAAATGCCAAACAAAGAGAATAAGAGACAATCTACTGAACCAGGAGAGAAACAGGTGCTGAGACTAACCAAACAGAGAAGTCTTAATAGTGGAAAACCAAACTGTGAGTGTTTACGATATTAAATATAAAACACCGTAACATGTCTTTCATCAATACATAATCAACAATAGCTTTACCATTTATCAAATATAAAAACTATGAGGATAATAAGATGATGGTGTTTGTATTGTCTAGTTTCTGATGATCCAGACGGTTTTATTCTGAGACTCGCAGATGAGGTGAGATTCACACTGATCACACACACAAACACTAAATACACCCAGTCCTCACACTACACTCTTAAAAATAAAGGTGTTTCTTCACAGCGATGCAATAGAAGAACCATTTTTGGTTCCACAAAGAAGCATTCAGTCAAATGTTCTTTAAAAAAACCATCTTTCTTACCTTTTTATAATCTGAAGAACCTTCTTTCACCACAAATAAGCTTTTGTGAAACAGAAAGGTTCTTCAGATGTTAAAGGTTCTTTATGGAACAAGACAAAAAGGTCCTTCTATGGCATCGTGAAGCACCTTTGTTTTTAAGAGTGTATCAGTATGTTTATGTACTGTATTATACTGACAGTTACTGTATTTATTGTTCTGAGAGTGTGTTTTCTCTTCATCCAGGAGCAGCACCTTTCACCGGACCAGCAGAATGCACCGAATCCAAAATTTGTGCACTTGTAAACTGCACACTTTGTAAATAACATATCTGCACACTTATAACATATCTGTACATTTATAGTATATAGTACATTATTTAATTTCAGTTTTTTTCTTATATTAGTGTTATATTCCATCCCCACTGTGTTATTGCTATGCATGTCTGCACTTTGTCTGTACTTTCTTCTGCTCTGGAAGCTCGTGTCGTCAAGTCAATTTTTTTTTAAAACATGGTAATAACTTGGTAATAAAGCTCTTCTGATTCTGATTCTGAAATTTGTCAAGTGTGAGATCATGATCACATGATTCAGTGATGAAGATCATCAGTATTACAGCAGATCAACAGCTGAGAGAAGATCACATGAACACCTCAAATCATATCAGCGTTTAGACTTTAAATGTAGTGGAGTAGTGTTTTCATTTTAATCAGCCTTAAGATTGAATTATTTTAAAACATTATTAAACCATGTCCTTAGATTAATTAGCACTAATGCAGAAATGATTAAAGACAAAAAATAAAATAAAAACCTTACAATGAGACTCTGTGACTCTGATCGTCTGTTATATGAGTGTAAAATGTTGATTGACTGATTCATTATGTATTTCATTAGTGGAGCTGTCAGACTGGAAATGACGCTGCTTTTTTGAACCAATAATCAAAACAGAAAGTAGTTTAGTTATTACGTATAAAGCCTTGCATGGTCAGGCACCTTCCTATATTCTGGATCTGCACTTACTCCTGGTCGGTCTTTAAGGTCTTCTGACCTGGACCTTTTAACTATTCCTAGACCACGTCTTAAGACAAAAAGTGATTGTTCTTTCTATGCTGTATCTCCGAGGCTCTGGGACTCTCTCCCTCTAACACTGACAACTATGGGCTCTGTAGACTCTTTTAAAAGACACCTAAAGACGCACCTCTTTGGACAAGCTTTTAATTACAGTTTGGCTGTTATTAAATTTCTGTGACATTTGGTCTTATTGGTTTTGATTTTGTGTTTTATTTTATATTTGATTGCATGTATGTTTGACTTGTTTTACTGATAGTATTGTAAAGCACTTTGTGACTCCTTGTCTGTGAAAGGTGCTATATAAATACATTTTACGTACTTACTTACTATATTGTGCTGAGAACTGCTCCGTTTGGTTCGTACGTGAAGTTAGCGGGGGGTTGTACTTGCTAGTTTTGGTTATTGGGGGGGGTTATATCCCCCTATCCCACAAACTACGCCCCTGTATGAATGTACAGGTGCATCTCAATAAATTAGAATGTCGTGAAAAAGTTCATTTTTTCTTGTAAGTTATTTCAAAAAGTGAAACTTTCATATATTTTAGATTCAGTGCATGTAAAGTTAAATATTTAAAAAGTTTTTTTGTTTTAATTTTGATGATTAGAGCTTACAGCTCATGAAAGTCAAAAATCAGTATCTCAAAATATTTGAATATTTACATTTGAGTTTCAATTAATGACCATCCCTACCGTATAAATTCTGGGTATCTCTTGTTCTTTGAAACCACAATAATGGAGAAGACTGCTGACTTAGCAATGATCCAGAAGACGAACATTGACGCCCTCCACAAAGAGGGTAAGTCACAGAAGGTCATTACTGAAAGGTGTGGCTGTTTACAGAGTGCTGTATCAAAGCGTATATTTCATACAGTGAAGTGTTGCTCTCTGCTGGAGATCATCAGAATTACAGCAGTTCAACAGCTGAGAGAAAATTGCATGAACATCAGCATCACATAAGATATTCACAGCCATTTAAATCAAATCTATTAATGCAGTGAATTTATGGAGTATCTTTTCATTTTGGTCAGCCTCAAGATTTTTTTTTTTTCTGTTTAAAACATTACTAAACCATTGTCCTTAGATTAAGTAGTAGCACTAATAAAGAAAATAATTCATATGTTGTATGTGCCACAGAAAACAGAATTTAAGAAAAATTAATTAATGGCAGAAGGTGACAATCTTAAACACACAAACGGCAGATGAATTAAACATCAGGACAAGAGAGAAAGAGGAAAATGGCAATCAAAGAGGATGAGAGACTAATGATCTAATGATCCAGGAGAGAAACAGAGCCTGATATGAATCAAACACAACAGCATTAAAGCGACAGATCACCCAAAAATGAAAACTGTCATCTTTACTCACCCTCATGTTCAAACCCATCTGTTCATCTTTGGAACACAAATGAAGATTTTTAATAAAATCTGAGAGATGTCTGTCCCTCCTTTAAAAGTCTACTCGCTGAAAACTCACTAAAAATAAATTCATATGAGTCAAGTGGTTTAATCAAAGTCTTCTGAAGAGATACGATAACTTTAAGACTGACAGAATGAATTTAGGCTTCCATTCACATTTCACACATGAATCAGACACTGGTTTCATTTCTTTGTTTGCAGTATGGTGAAAGTAGAGAAAACTTATTCTTGAGTTGATCACTGGTATGTTAAATAATTTAGTTGCTTCGTTCATAAAACAAAGCATTCAAAAATACTGTCAGTGTCTTGTACTCTGATCTAAACAGATTTTGCACACAATGTAATACAATCTACCAAAACAATGGGGTCCTGCGCTCTAAATACATGCAAACCCAAAGGCTAACATGGCTGGATATGTGAATGGTGCCATCTAGAGCAAAATAATGAAATTACACAAACTCAAGAGTTTAAAAATAGTGTCTCTTCATACACTCACATTCAGACAAGCAGGAATAAACCAGCTGTCATTTTTGTAACATCCGGTGGTTTATTATTATTTTTTTATTACCATTATTTAATTTTTCCAAGTCAAATTGGTTAACAATAGTCATGAATGGCTTATTTGCCAAACATTAGAAATAAAACATTGCATATACAAATCAGTACGTGTGCTATAATAGCTGAAGAGGGTTGAAATAAATTGAAGGTACCGTGATATGAAATAACAGTCATATGACAGACAATGACAGGACAGTACAATCTCTGTTTATCAGAGCATGAAGGACATCTGGTCTTATATCGTTTCTTAACAGAACATTCATGTGTAAAGTAAATTAATGAAATGTCTAAACCAGCATCACATCAGCAACAGCCAACTACTGTATGGTTTCTGTGGTATTTATGAAAAACAATATCCTAAACACACTCATTTTGAATACAAATGCACAAAAACTGCCGGCTTTTATGGTTTAAAATGACTACATTGCTAGGCTAAAATGAACCCAAATCCAGCTATCAAAAGGTAAATATTTATTAAAAACAACAACAAGAGAAAACAGTCAAAAGTAACAGGCATGTAAGAAGAAATGCAGAAGCGCATGGCATTAACAGCTGAGTTTATAAATGAAGCATTGAACATTTGTTGAATATAACTTTTAAGATCAAATCTGACTTTTTTGGTAAATTGTATATATTGTATAAAACTATATAAAAACACTATTATACAATAATTGTACAATTAGTTAACAGTTAAGTTCTTTAAAAACTATTCTGGCATGACAGTACACAAATAAACCACAACATTAACACTGATATTATAACATTTAACAGAAGCATATGTGTGAAAGAATGTGAGCATGTGCATGAACTCCATTTCTACTAAACAGCACAGAACAAGCATTTAACATTTAGTTTTTTACAAATTATAAACTTAGTTTGTTTCATAGTCCATGAATACAGATCATGCATCACTGCCAATTTGCACGATCTCTTTAGCATAACTGATGTAGTCCTGAAGAAGCCCCATCAGCACAGCAAAGGCATGTGACATCTTTTACATTATCCAGGGCAGCGTCCTCCTTTAAAACCACTGTTGCATCAGTTTAGGGGAAAGGTCATTCTCCTCTTTGACCAGCATTCATCCCAGTCACCGCCTGTTCTTCATCAGTGGCCTAAAAAGAGGAAAACATTTGAAAAAAGAAAGCATTTAATTTAAATCTATCCATTTTCAGATAGAGGTGCATCCACATCATGTAATATTGTTTAAATATATTGCTTTCAGAAAGCTACTTCTTTACTGAAACATTAAAACAGACATGACATTCACATACCTCACAAATGTCCATGTACGTGGAGGGCTGCTCTTTAAAGGGTTAGTTCACCAAAAAATGAAAATGTTCATAATTTATTCTCCCCCATGTTGTTCCAAACCCATACAAACTCTGTTCATTTTTGGAACACAAATAAATATTTAATATTCTCTTGATTTTTGTCTTCCATTGTAAGTCTGTATAAATACTGGCATGGATTACTTCTACAATAACTCTGTATTTTTGAAGCTTGAAAATACTGATTATCTAGACTCTCAATGGATTAACAAAAAATTATGAGAGAAAATTAAAAATATCTTAATTTGTGTTCTAAAGATAGACAAAAGTCTTATAGGTTTGGAATGACATGAGGGCAAGTAAATTATTTTTTGTGTGAACTATTCCTTTAATGCCATCGATGGCTTCCTGTTTCAATGGGTATTGTGGTTTGCAGGGCCTGAATTCAGATTTGGGTGTTATAATAACAGGTTCTGCATTTTTTATCAAGCCAACGTCATATTTATCTTTTGCCCACATACTTGATCTAAGGGGGATGGCAGTTCTGTCTGCTCTATTGAAGCAAAACAATCCACAGTTTGCTCATTCGATATTGGCGCTATGGTTCTTTGTACTGGTGCAGTAAAAGGAAAAGTCCGTCTGTAAGCATTTACAGAGCTGCTAAACATTAAACATGGGTCTACAGTCCTCTGCCTCAACACATTGTTTTGTAAACAACCCTAGCTCAGCCCATGTCTCTTCTGCACTCTTAGGAAGAGAGATGTGTGGGGCTGCGTCTGCAATAGTGTACTGAGAAAGTTGGGTGACTGCCAAACTCACACGCAGAGCACATCTCAGTGGTTGTCAGCGTCTCTGCTGCCACAGAAGCAAACCGACTCCGCTCATATTTTTCATCATGACCCCAAGACGTGTGATGCAGTTCGCCAGGTTGCATAAGCTCTGCCCCAGGCAACACTCTTTCGGTTACCTTGTCTAACACTTGGCTTTCCCACTCAATGTCAGTCAACAGCCACTCATATGCATATTTTAATTCCCCCTTCCAAAGGAGGGGTTCTCCCTCGCTTGGATGCACCCCATTAGGAGTAGAAATTACTGAAATTCCCAATTTATACATCAAATCTCGCCCCAGAATATTTACAGGGCATACTTCTGATAACAGAAAGGCATGTTTGAATTTCGTCCCCCTTTCAGTTTCGCAACAAAGAGGAGTAGTTAAAAATTCATCCATTGCGTAACCGGAGACTGACAGTGAGCTTATCCATACATCAGACATTTCTGCCTTGCATGGCAATTCACGTTCTTATTACTGACCTACCCGCCCCAGAATCCACCATAAATTATATCAATGTATCTTCCACAATAACATACATGGTTGGCATTTTCTGAAAGGCATCATTATGTATTTTTGAACAGCTAATATTCCCTAAACTAGCATCAAGCAGTTATTCATTGCAGATAGCATCATCAGTGTATGTGTCTGTGTGTGCATGTCACCTCTCCCTTTCTGAGGACTCCGTTCCCCTCCTCCTCCCCGTCAGTCAGCCTTTGGTTTCCCTTTACAGTCCCTCTCCCAATGTCCATTCTTTCCACATCTTTGACAAGTGGTCATGGGGTATCTCCATGGCGCATGTCCTCGTTTGCCACACAGGCAATAGTCCCCGTTATAATTGCCCTGCCTTTGGCCAGGGTTTCGCTGCTGTCTTTCCACCATCCTCTTTTGTGCATGTGCATAATTCCCTGAATTCTCTGCAAAACAGTTCAAAGGCTTCTGCAACCTTTTTCCCCGAATCAGCAGGGTGTGGCAGGTGTTCCATGTTCTCTTTCATGTCCTTCAAAGTCCATGGTCTAAAAACCATCATAGGGCCATTCGGTCCTGACAATCATGGGTGCTTCCTCTTTCTCCTCCTTCAGCTCTTTCTTGCTTGCGATCTGGTGACACGTTTCTCAGCTCCAGTCGCTCCATACTTCTCTGTCTCGGGCCTGTGGGCTGTGCTCGCCGCTGGCCTGGGCTGGTGGTGTAGATTCACGGGAACGCTGGGCTGGCGGTGAAGGTTGAGGTTGAGCTTGGGCTGGCGGTGAGGGCTGATGGTGAATTTGCGCTGGCATCGGGCATCGTGGCAGGGAGGAGTCAAGGTCCAAGTCCAGTTTCAAAGCCTGTAATTCCTCCCCCGGATAGAAGAGAGAAGCGAGTTATCTGTTCTATCCCAGCTAACTATTTTACGTTCTAAGAACGTTCCTGTAACGTTCTCATCAAGTTATGAAAACTTTATATTTGAATGTTCTTAGAATGTTCAAAACGTCCAGTTTTTTAGATGTTGTATTAACGTTCTTGTTTGGTTAAAAGAACGTTATTCAAAACGTTTTTAGAACGTTTCAGTCTCTCGTTATAAGAATATGTGCACTTACATTATTAATATTTTGTGCAATGTTGTTGTTTTTTTTTTTGTTGTTTTTTTCATTCACAGATACATTTTACAGGTTTATGTTAGATGTTACAGGCAGTGATGTATTCAATAACGGATAACATTTACATTTACATTTAATCATTTAGCAGACGCTTTTATCCAAAGCGTCGTACAATATGAGAACAATAGAAGCAATGAGACCATCGAGAGTGCAGCAGTATACAAGTTCCATGACAAGTTTCAGTTAGTCTAGCACAGTACACGTAGCTGGATTTTTTTTTTTTTAAATAGATAGAATAGGTAAGTGTTAGTATTAGTTGGTCAGGTGCTGGCGAAAAAGATGCGTCTTTAGATGTTTTTTGAAAATGGATAAAGATTCAGCTGTTCGAATTGTGATTGGGAGGTCATTCCACCAGCTGGGCACAGTCCAGGAAAAGGTCCGTGAGAGAGATTTGGTTCCTCTTTGTGATGGCACCACAAGGCGTCGTTCACTTGCAGAACGCAAGTTTCTGGAGGGTGCATAGGTTTGAACTAGTGAGTTTAGATATATTGGTGCAGTGCTTGTTGTCGTCTTGTAGGCAAACATCAGTACCTTGAATTTGATGCGAGCGGCTATTGGTAGCCAGTGTAACCCGATGAAGAGAGGGGTAATGTGAGCTTTCTTTTGTTCATTAAATACCACTCTTGCTGCTGCATTCTGGATCAGTTGCAGAGGCTTGATAGTACATGTGGGAAGGCCCGCCAAGAGAGCATTACAATAGTCCAGTCTAGAGAGAACAAGAGCTTGGATGAGGAGTTGTGCGGCATGCTCGGACAGGAAGGGTCTAATCTTCCTAATGTTGTATAAGGCGAATCTGCAGGAACGGGCCGTTGTAGCAATATGGTCTGTGAACCTTAACTGATCATCGATCACAACTCCAAGGTTCCTGGCCGTCCTGGAAGGAGTTATGGTTGACGAACCCAGCTGTATAGAGAAGTTGTGGTGAAGTGATGGATTGGCTGAGACCACGAGCAGTTCTGTCTTGGCAAGGTTGAGCTGAAGGTGATGGTCTTTCATCCATTTAGAAATGTCACTCAAACAGGCTGCAATGCGAGCAGCTACCGTCGGATCATCTGGTTGGAATGAGAAGTAGAGTTGAGTGTCATCAGCATAGCAGTGATAAGAAAAGCCATGCTTCTGAATGACCAATCCTAATGACGACATGTAGATGGAGAAGAGAAGTGGTCCAAGCACTGAGCCTTGAGGAACCCCAGTAGCAAGAATTTGTGACTTTGAAACCTCACCCCTCCAAGACACCCTGAAGGACCTATCTGAGAGGTAAGATTCGAACCACAGGAGCACGGTTCCTGAGATGCCCATCCTTCTGAGAGTGGACAGGAGGATCTGATGGTTAACTGTGTCAAAAGCAGCAGACAGGTCCAGTAAGATGAGTACAGAGGATTTGGATGCCGCTCTTGCCAGTCTCAGGGCCTCTGTAACCGAGAGTAGGGCCAGATTGGTTGTTGTCCAGAAGATTGTTCTGTGCAAGAAACAAAGAGAGTTGGTTGAACACAACTCGCTCAAGAGTCTTTGCAATGAATGGAAGAAGGGATACCGGTCTGTAGTGTTCTAAAAGTGCTGGATTTAGAGAGGGTTTTTTAAGCAGTGGGGTTACCCGAGCCTGCTTAAATGCTGTTGGAAATGTACCAGTGTGAAGAGAGGTGTTGATAATGTGAGTAAGCGCAGGTATGACCGAAGAAGAAATGGCCTGAAGGAGGTGAGTGGGGATAGGATCTAGCGGACAAGTAGTGGAATGATTGGAAAGGAAGATTTTTTAAACTTCCGTCTCCGAGAGAGGAGAGAAGGAGGTGAGAGAGTGTGTATTAGTCGGTATGAAGTTATCAGTTTGTGGTGTGAGGAATTGGTCACTGATGGTTCTTGTTTTATTTGTGAAGAAAATTGCAAAGTCATCAGCTGTAAGAGTTGATGAAGGAGGAGGGGGAGGAGGACAGAGAAGAGAAGAGAAAGTTTTGAAAAGTGTGCGAGAGTCAGAACAGTTGGTGATTTTGTTGTGGTAGTATGTCGATTTAGCCGAGGAGACGTTTGCAGAGAAGGAAGAGAGGAGTGACTGATACGCACTAAGGTCAGCAGAGTTTTTTGATTTGTGCCATTTCCTCTCTGCAGCCCTTAGTTTAGTGCGATGTTCACAGAGAACATCAGACAGCCAGGGGGCAGAGGGGTAGTGCGTGCTGGTCTGGATGAAAGGGGGCAAAAGTTGTCTAAGCAAGATGTTAGAGTGAAGCAAAGAGTGTCAGTAGCACTGTTTGTGTCCAGTGCTGAAAACTGGGAGGGTGAAGGAAGTGCAGATGTAACCATTGAGGAAAGGCAAGAGGGAGAGAGCGAGCGTAGGTTACGGCGAAAGGTGACCTGTGGGGGGGGGAGTATGTGCTGTGTCCGGAATTAGTGTGAGGTTAGAAGTGATGAGGAAGTGGTCTGAGGTGTGCAGTGGAGTAACTAATGTGTTGTCAGTGGAGCAGTAGCATGTGTAGATGAGGTCCAGTTGGTTACCTGATTTATGAGTAGCCATAGTAGACACTCGCTTGAGGTCAAATGAAGTGAGAAGAGTGTTGAAGTCAGCAGCCTGGGGTTTTTCTAGGTGGATGTTGAAGTCACCGAGCAGTACCAGAGGAGTACCATCCTCCGGAAAGTTGGACAGTAATACATCCAGCTCCTCCAAGAAGTTACCCAGTTGACCTGGGGGACGATACACAACTACAAAGTGGATTTTAACAGGGTGGGTAATAGTAATTGCATGAGATTCAAATGAGCTGTTGCCTGTAAGAGATGGTAGAAGATCAAATTTCCATTCATTTGAAATAAGGAGGCCCATACCTCCACCCCTCCCAGGTGTGTGAGGGGTGTGGGAAAAAGTGAAGTTAGTGGAGAGAGCTGCAGGAGTGGCAGTGTCCTCAGGTTTGATCCAAGTCTCAGTTAGGGCCATGAGGTTGAGACCGGAATGAGTAGCAATAGAAGGAATAAAGTCCAATTGGAATAGAGAGTAAAACAATAACAATAACAACCAATAAAGTCCCAGTTTAAAGCACCGCAAGGCAGAAAGCTACCACAATGAACTGAAATCAATATAGATGCATTCTAGATAAGGGTTGCGTATACACATGAAATAAATGCCTGTCGTTCTCATTTAGTCATGGGTTACTGCACACGAAAAACGTTCATACCAATAAAAACTTTTAAAAGTGCAATAAGAGGGTAAACAAATTTAGTTTAGACATAATTTCATAGTTTAGACATTGGTCTGTTAAGGTTAACTTTATGAAATAATCCTCAAACATTCTGAGATAGAGCGGAACTGAGATTCTCAGTTTCACAATCAGCCGCGCATGTCTGGTAATGTCTCATTAATATTCATGTATGCTCCGTCCACAGAAACCGAATATCTCAGAAACCAAAAATCTCGTAACACCGGTCGCGCCTGCTCTCTCAGAACAGCCTGTGACTGGAGAGAGTCAGGGGTGCTTCTGCAGTGCTCTGCATCAAAGAGTGAAAATGTGCTTTATTAGTTGAAGTTTTGAGTTAGTATTAATCATAAAGGTGTTATGAAACTGAAACGAGTAAGCATGTATTTACCTGTTGATGATTTTGATGTATATTCAGAGTTTTATGAACGCACATGTTTTTCCGTGTTAATTAGTGTTCTGTCATATAATTTTTGGTGGATTGAGTCTGCGGGAATGTCATTGAGTGCAGTAAATGTGGGAAACTTATTTTAATGTCAGAATGTATGCTTATAGAGAAATCTGTGTACACGAATTGCAGTTGCTGTTAAGGAGGACGGTACTAATGTGTGTTTTTTGCATCCTTCAGAGTCTGAAGTGGTGTGTGTTAATTGTCTGTCCTCTTTCAATAAACTGCAGGTATGTGTAACAAAATAAGAAAAGAAACCACTATACGATCTAACAAATTGAGATACATTAGCCATGATGTCGAAGTAAATTAATGTACTGTTGATTAAGTTTATTTTATCGTTTAATTTGTTTTGTGTAAATGTCAATTTTCATAAGTAAAACAAAAAGACAATGTTCATTGTAATACAGAACTTTATTGTGTAGAACAGCAGAACAGCCTGTGAATGGAGAGAGTCAGCTCAATCAGCGAGTCTGAAGGGGTGTGTGTTAATTGTCTGTCCTCTTTCAATAAACTGAAAACTCGTTTCCCCAAAGAGCCTGGTGTCGGTGGTCTATTTATGGTGCTGGGTGAAATCCGCTACATATGCTTTACTAAGAAACTTCTAAGTAAATAATAGATATTGTGTAGACAACAAGTAGAAAATGAACTCACAAAATGATGTCACAAAACAGCAAGTTACTAAACCTAACAAGAAAAGCAATGATGAAACTGTGTACATACTGCTTGAAAAGAGCAACTTTATTAATTATTCATGCCCCAGTGCATGATGGGAACACCAGCATCAAAGTTGAGTAGGGTTTTTTTTCTAGCTCTGATAGTAAAGTTTTAACCTCTTAACTGTCACCGTCCACCCTGTGGGACGCCTACCTTTACTTCACTATTTTACAATTAAATCCTAATCTAATCATGACAAACTATATATCGTTGGAAAGGTCTAAGACTCCTAAATAGGTATTTTACCACTTTTTCTGTTAAAAAATTATGTAGGAAAAGTAATAGATTAATTTATGACCAGAGGTGTCAAATCCAGGGTCAGAAAGTAAAAGTCCTGCCATGTGTTTATTCCACCCATGAACTCAGCAGCTGATTTCACCAGAGGAGGAACCAACTCATTCCTTTCAAGTCACAAGCAAGTTTCGAGTCAAATCCCAAGACCTCAACGAGTTGAGGTAATTAAGAGATAATTGAGAGACTAATTAAATGTTGATTGTGCATTAGTGATGAACACCTGCTGTTATTGAGAATTACAGAGGATCAGATGTTGATGTTTTATTGGTTCAAATGATGCCACCATCATGGAGATCAGTGTTTGCTTTAGTTGGGCTCTTGACCCTTTTAGTAACTGAGAATGGATTGCTTTTAAGCAATTGCAATATTGCTTCACAACAAACATTTGCACATTGCTGAATTAAAAGCTTGAGAAAGCAGATGAGCTTACACTTTTGGCTTTTATGTCACTTGAATGAACATCATGAAGGTGTCTCTCTTTGGTTTATTTACTGACGTTCAGCTGTTACAGAACTGCAGGAATTTACTATTAAACAAATGCCATCGTAATATTAAATATTGGAAAAATTAAGAATTATATTGCTCAGGCTTTTAGACATGAACACTTATCATACGATCCTCAACAGTGGTGACAATAATTATTCATACTGTGGTGTTACCCAGCATGCATTGCAGCATGAAGCATTTTGTTGATTGTCACCATTGTTGAGATTCATACGCTGGTTCTTGATGTCTGTGTGTGTCTGAGTAGGACTGGAGTTTAAATATTTAAATGCATTAGATTTAAAATTCTTTCTCTATAACTACTACAGCAGTAAATTCATTGCGTACTGTGGTTTCACAGAGTTGTTTATTCGAAAGCAGAACCTAAATTTAAAAATGAAAATGTTGTATGTGTGTATATATATATATATACACACAGTATATTGATGCAAACAGGTAAGCACCTGATGATTACTTCATCATATGAAAACAACTAACAGTTGCTCACTGCACAGCACTGATCTCTCCGCTTTACAACAGCACATGCATTGCTACAGAGAGATCTAACACAGGAGTCAAGGGTCAAGAGCCCAACTAAAGCAAACACTGATCTACATGATGGTGGTATCATTTTAACCAATAAAACATCAACATCTGATCCTCTGTGATTCACAGTAACAGCAGGTGTTCATCACTAATGCACAATCATCATTTAATTAGTCTCTCAATTATCTCTTAATTACCTCAACTCGTTGAGGTCTTGGGATTTGACTCGAAACTTGCTTGTGACTTGAAAGGAATGAGTTGGTTCCTCCTCTGGTGAAATCAGCTGCTGAGTTCATGGGTGGAATAAACACATGGCAGGACTTTTACTTTCTGACCCTGGATTTGACACCTCTGTTTATGACAAGAGTGCACCTGAAAAAAATCTACATCATGACATGAATTCTGACCTTTGTCACAGAAAGTCTTCTTAGTTGCCTTTTTCTCTATCACGAATTAGAAATCCTAAGAAATTATTTATCAGTAGAAAACTTAAAATTTCAAAATTCATCCTTTGAAACCCATTTTAAAATCAGACATTGCATTACCATGTAAATGGTACATTAAAATCATGTTACAAAATATTTTCATTCATGAATTATAAAAAATTAAGTTTGGATAGTGCACTATAATGTCTCTGTTCAAAACTGTGGGTGACAGTTAAGGGGTTAATTTATACAAGCTTAAATTGAGTACTAACGTAGAATATTATTTTTGTATTGTTACCTGAATAAACTTATACTTATTCATGTAGAAATTACATTTGTTTTGTTTTGTTTTTTGTATTTACTTCACCACAGAATAATTTTTACAACCCCAATGTACTGGAATGAATTTCAATATCATGAAAAAAAATGTTGGCCAGTGTATGGATTTGGAACATTTTTAGAGGTTAATTATGATTTATGGTCAATTTAAGATTTAATCCAATGATTTCAACCTAACGACACATGCACACACACTCACACACAATCCTATGTTTTTAACTTTTTAATTTAACACAGAGACCAGCCACAGTGTTTGTTTTCAACATGCATTTATTTCAGAGGATCATGAGAGAATATTCATCATGAACTGTGAGAGAATGTTGAATCTTGGAATCAACATGTGTTTTGGGCACAGACCTTGAACTTCCATCGTCGATCTCTGAAAGAAGTATAACACATTAGTGAACAACAGAGCTCACAATCTGACATGATCGACTTGAAATGGCTTTGCATATTCGAAATAACATCAATTATACCCACTCTTCACGATTTTGATGGTAGCTTTGAGTGCCCACCAGGACGTTCTTGGAAGGCACGGTCCAGTGGAAGTACTCATCAAAGGAATTCACGTACGAGGTCCAATGACAGCTTGCATCATTAAACTTACTTTTACAGCAGTAAAACTTCCAGCTGTGTGAAAACATGGAATTGGCATCAGCTCAAATGAGTCAAAGTTTAAAGATGAGAATCAATCAAACATCAGAGCTCACCGTCTGTCCTCATGGATGTTGCTGTGGTAGCTGCTCGTTCCTGCAATCACTTGTTGTGCTGGACACTCAAAGAAGAGCACTTGGTCGAAGTCGTTGACGTAACTTGACCAGGAACATTCTGCGGTTTGGCCACTGGTGACTTGACAGCCAAAGTCCCAAACCCGGTCCTCATAGCGATTGTTGTGTTCGCTTTGTTAACATAAGTTGGAATGGAGGGGGAAAAAAATTATTTTTTAAATGCAAAATTGCATATTATAATTGCATTGAGTTTTACCTTTACATTTTAAAGATTTATCCAACAATATATTGCATTCTTCCATGGCAAAGCTAAAACTAACATTCACAGACATCCTAAATCTCATACTGATTTCATACTGCGGCTTCCAGATATATGAATATTATGTACAATATCCCGGAAATTGAGCAAGGACAAGGTGTTTTGAATGTTTCTCCTTAGACAGCTTCTGTTCTTATTTCGTCATGCTAAATCACTTTTTTGCGAGAATAATACGAAATGAACCAAACCAGGTAACGAGGCATGAAGGAACGGGAAAGAAAAGGGATTTTTAAGTGATCATTTAATTTAAATAATTCATAATGATATTGGCTTTTGCAGGGTGGGGTGTCTGCATACAATTTGTGAATTCAAGAAAGCCTTGATAGTTTAATATATTTCTTTTGTTTTTATTTACAATTAAATGCCATGTCAGCAGCAATGGTTATATTCATGGCAAAAACGATTCATTTGCATCACTCAATCAATATCCTTTCAATATAATGTTTACAATAATTTAACAATTTTGTCTTAAAAAGTCTGATAGTTTATTACATGTTTATAAACACTCAATACACATTAATAAGCAGTACTCACCTTGTTATGGAGGATATTGACTGGCCTGCAGGACATTGAAAATTTAGAACCCCATCATAGCTGTTCTTCCAGCCTATGTAGAGAGAGATATCGAACCAAATTCAGCTTGGAAAATATTAAAATATGAAAAACACAAAATGAAATGCTGCAGTAGAAAATGCTACTGAAGTCACTTACCTTGTCCACGGGCCAACAGTCCAGTCAGTATCAGAAGCAGAGCTCCTGACTTCATAGTGTTCAGGGACGCAAACGCAATCTGTGCTGTTTATTTACGCTGTTTCTTTCTTAAACAGTTCTGACAGTGCTTGTCCTGAGTGCGTTCTTTTAAATGCTTTATCACATGACTAAATCCAGCATTGGCCAATCACAAGTCTGAGGCAAACCAGGAACACTTTACAGGCCAGTGAAATCTAAATATTTATGTTAGCCTATTATACATAATATTTTGTTTGATGTAATTTAATGTTGTTTTACATAATGTTATTTAGTGTTATCAGTTTGTGCTTTGCCTGAAAACACCCCGAAATAAAAGTGCATGTTTTTCTTTATTCAAAGACCTGTCTCTAATTTTTAGGGGATTTTTTTAGTGTAAAGGGGCAAATGAAACTTGCCGAGTACACCTTTAAATCATAAATTTGTATATATTTGTGTGGACTGTATATTTGAAGCTTATTCTTTCACATTGAATTCATACTGACATGTAATTGTCTGACCTCGTGAATTTGCATCTCTGTGTGTTGACATTAAGTGCTGGTATTACCTTATGATTACATTATGCATTGCTGCAGCATGTTCATAATGTAATAAATTTTGCATATACTACCTGTTAAATTATGTGAAAAATTATCACATTGAAAAATTGTTATTACACTCAAGCTTAAGATTTTATTATGTTTTGAGAAAATTATTACATTGTTTACATTATTAGGATTAGCACTGGCTAGCTAATCAACCTCTCAAAATAAAATTAATTAATTAAAAAAATCTAATAAAAATTACAAAATGTGCCAAATCTGCACATCAGCCAAAAGATATATATATATCAACGTGATCTCACAGAATTCCGTGTAATGTTCATGGACTTAATTAGCCTCCGAATCTGTGGTGGCATCACGGAATCGCCGAAAATTCCGTGATGGGCTCACAGAAAAAATTCCGTGATGGGCTCACAGAAGTGATAGCAATGTAAGTCAGTGACAGGCATCAGCCGTGCTCCACGCACGGAAACCCTTAGCATCAATATGCCGATGCGATACTGGGACATTTATCGTCATTATTGTTCAGAACTGGGTAGGTTTAGGGTAGGGGTGGGGTCAGGTACTCCAGTGAAAGTATAACTGCATCGGAGTCACTCTTTTTACGTGGTCCGATGCAGCGCTGGTGTTGAACCAGTGAATCCGTGCATGGACCACGGCTGATGCCTTCTGTGAGCTCATCACGGAATTTTCGGCGATTCCGTGATGCCACCACAGATTCGAGGTTAATTAAGTCCGTGAACATTACACGGAATTCTGTGAGATCAGGTTGATATATATATATAGATTTATGTATTACAAATTTCACACTAAATGGAGAGTGTTTTTGTTGTTGTTCATATTTTATCTTGCAAAGGACACCAAGTGAGTCAAACGTGCCACTATGGTCCCTCATATTACAAAAAATAAAAATTTGTTACAAGAGCGCAGCACTCGTGTTTACCATCATCCTCTTGTTATGACTGACAGTATCAGATGGGAAATGAATGAATATCATTTTAAAACATATATTTGCTTTGTAAATCCTTATCTTTGATCTCATCGTGACTCTGTAGAGCAATGTTTCCCAACCCTGTTCCTGGAAGAACCCCAAAAGTACACATTTACAATATTTTCCTAACCAAACACCAAATAAAAAAGAATACGCCTCTAGCTTTCTCTATTCTTTTTCTATTCTATCTAATTGTTTTCCTTTTGTTGTATGTATGCACACACACACATATATATATATATATATATTTATATATATTAGGGCTGGTAAGCGATTACAATTTTTGATCTAATTATTTACATGATGTGGCGATTAATTCATCTAATTAATCGCACATCAAATTTGACTGAGAAATTACTCCCAAAAGATAATTTCAAGTCATTGTTGTGTAAAGCATCAAGCAGACATAACAAAAAGTAGCTTAAGCGAGAAATATTTTGTTTGATAAAAAACATATACTCTTTTGGACCATGAGGGTGAGTAAATGATGACACAATTGTCATCTTTGGGTGGGTGAACTATACCTTTAATAATTTATTTTATTAATTTTATTATTATTACTATGGAAATATGCAATTATTTATTTAATGAAATTATACTCTAAATAATTAACTAAAACTGCCAGCAGGTGGTGGTATTCATTCATTTGATTCATTTAAGTGGCTGATTCATTCAGGAGTGAAGTAAATGTAGAGTGACCATACATCCTCTTTTCCCCGGACATGTCCCCTTTTTGGACCTAAAAAAATGTATCCGGACGGAATTTCTAAATCGCCCAAAATGTCCGGGATTCCGCTTTTGCTTTCTACAGTCGCCATTCATGGTGTTTATTTTTGTATTAAAGCCCTGTACGGGACTATTTTCTTAATTCCGCTCCCAATTTCTGTCCATTACGCCTGCTCCCGCAAACATTCTAATATCGAATATACTTTTCGCGCATCAGGGAGCCGACATCAATATGCAGAGTATTTAAATCGCTTTGGATGCAGCTTGTGTTGGATGCAGGGTTGCCAAATCCGCGTTTTTGCCACGGAATTGGGCTTATTTTAAACTGTTGTGGCTGGTTGATTTTCTCCCGTGGGTTGAAGGTTTGAAATATTGCATAAATTACATTTGACTGAAATTCTTGTATTGAAACATTTTGCATTCTACCTATGATAAACTGTGTTTATGGTCAGTCTGCAAAACTTTCAGTGTAAAATATGTATTTTAGTTATGGAAATGACATATCTTGAGTTTTGATATGGGATACGGTCATTGAGCTACTTTGGGGGTACTTTAACTCAACTTGTACAAGGCCCCCCCGCATCTTGCGCCCAATGTCCTCTTTTTTGAAAACTAAAATATGGTCATCCTAAGTAAATGGTTCTTTATGAATGGTCCATTGAATCATTAGGCTTGTTCGACTTGAAGGGATCATCACCAGTGTGTGACATCAAAGTACCGCAAGAGCGGTAGAGAGCAGACGCCTTCGCTTCTATGCTTTTGAATCGCTCTCGCTGTACTTTGATGTCATACACTGATCGGTCTGTGCAGCGCCGCATCAAATCCAACGTGCCTATGGCCAATAGTTCAACACACCAAATGGTTCACACAATTCGTTCAAAACATGCATTAAGAAATGTAATGCTGCTGTGTGTTGCTCGGAGACTAACAGTTCTGCTTTGTCTTCATATTTTCGTTGGCAAAATTGATCAAAACAGACAACATTATGTCTAAAATAACACAATATTAACTTCTTACTGAACTGTTGTATAAGATTAGCATCGTATTTGCACTCATGTGATATTGCACTTAGCCTATTGCTAGTGTAATATTGCGTCATATACTGCTGATCAGAGCAGATTGCGATGCAGAATCAATGGGGGAAATCGCGGGACGTGCTTTTACATCAATGAGAGGTGGTGTACAGATGTGTTAAAGAAGATGTGCTGTTCAGATCTAGAAACGCTCTTCAAATTGCCGCGGGAGATTTGTTCGTTCATTCTCGTGAGTGTCTACATTCCACCGCAAGTGCACGTCAGCTCAACTTTACAGAAACTCGCTGATCAGATCACAGACACGGAACAAAAACACCCGGACTCTGTTTTAATCGTTCTCGGGGACTTTAATAAAGCAAATCTCTCCCGCAAACTGCCAAAATACAGATCATATCACATGCCCCACCAGAGACAGTAATATATTGGATCACTGTTACACAGCGATAAAGGATGCATATCACTCTGTTCCACGAGCAGCTTTAGGACTCTCTGATCACTGTTTGGTTCATCTTATACCGTCCTACAGGCAGAAACTGAAATCAGCTAAACCTGTACTAAGAACTGTTAAAAGATGGACTAATGAAACAGAGCGGGTTTTACAAGCCTGTTTCGACCTTACTGATTGGACTGTTTTTGAAGCTGCTGCAAACAATCTGGACGAGCTCACAGAGACTGTGACATCTTATATCAGTTTCTGTGAGGATATGTGCATTCCAACCAAGACTCATCTAACTTACAACAACGACAAACCATGGTTCACTGCAAAACTCAGACAGTTCCGTCAGGCCAAAGAAGATGCTTACAGAAAGGGGATAAAATCTTGTATAAACAGGCCAAATACACATTGGAAAAGGAGATCAGAGTGCCAAAGAGGAATTATTCTGGCAAGCTAAGGAACAAAGTATCTTCCAGTGATCCTGCTTCAGTGTGGAAAGGTATGAAAGATATCACCAGCTACAAGACACCATCCCCCAGCACTGTGGAGAATCAACAACTGGCAGACGATCTGAATGAGTTCTACTGCAGGTTTGAAAAAACACCCCACACCCGCCCTGAACACCTCTACACACAATCATTAACACCTCCAGCTACCCCCCTCTCCCCCACACCTGCAATTAAAATCAGTGAAGATGACGTGTGCCAAGTCTTCAGAAAGAACAAAAGAAGGAAAGCACCAGGCCCAGACGGTGTGTCACCAACCTGCCTAAAAACCTGTGCTGACCAGCTGGCCCCCAACTTCACACAGATCTTCAACAGATCACTGGAGCTGTGTGAAGTCCCCTCATGATTCAAGCACTCCACCATCATCCCCGTCCCAAAGAAACCCAAAATTACTGGACTTAATGACTACAGACTTGTGGCTCTAACGTCTGTGGTCATGAAATCATTTGAAAGACTGGTTTTGGCTTATCTGAAAGCCTCCACTGGACCCTTACTGGACCCCCTGCAGTTTGCCTACAGAGCAAACAGGTCTGTGGATGATGCGGTCAACATGGGACTGCACTTCATCCTGCAGCATCTGGACAGACCAGGGACTTATGTGAGGATCCTGTTTGTAGACTTCAGCTCCGCTTTTAACACCATCATCCCGGACACCCTTCAGAATAAACTAACTCAGCTCTCCGTCCCCACCTCCGTCTGTCAGTGGATCAACATCTTCCTGACAGACAAGCAGCAGCTAGTGAGGCTGGGAAAATGTTCATCCAGCACCCGCACCATCAGCACTGGAGCTCCTCAGGGCTGTGTTCTCTCCCCACTGCTCTTCTTCCTGTACACCAATGACTAGGGTTGGGTATCGTTTTAATTTTATCGATTCCGATTCTGCTTATCGATTCCGATTCTTTTCGATTCCCAGTTCAAGTCAAGTCAAGTCAAGTTGAGCTTTATTGTCATTCCGCTACATGCGGGGGCATACAGTGGAACGAAATGTCGTGCCTCACAGGACCACGGTGCTACATAAATACAGGCATACAGCAATGACGTAAAACAATATAAATCTATACACAACTATCCTACTGATAGATTTGACTATAAATATGCTATATATAATTTTTTTTTTTACCTATACATAAACTAAAAAATACAAAATATACAAACTGTACGAGTGCTTCAGATAAATGCTGTACATGTGCGAAGAGAAACATTGTGAGTCAGCATCTGGCTGGGGAACAGTGCAGGAAGATTTGTAGTGCATGAGCATGTAAACATACCTATATTACGAGTCTTTTTGTGGGATTTGTATACATGCAGCAGTGTGTGTGAAAAGTGACTAGTGTGCATAGAGGAGGAGAGTGTGCTACTACAGGTGGTTTGTACAGGCCCACTCACCTGTGTGTAGCACACTTCGATTGCACAAAAAAAGTTCCATAAGTTTCAGATGGTCCATGTTTCAGGAGGTTGGGGGTTTGTATGGGGGTTCAGAGAGGGGCGGGTTGATTTGAGTTCAGGGCTCTCACAGCCTGGGGGAAAAAGCTGTTGAGCAGTCTGGCAGAGCGGGCTCTGATGCTCCGGTACCGTCTTCCTGATGGTAGGAGCTGGAAGAGACTGTGGGAGGGGTGTGTGGAGTCCTTCACAATACTATTGGCTTTGCTGGAGCATCGTGTGAGGAAAATGTCCAGGATGGAGGGGAGAGGGGCACCGATGATCCTTGCAGCTGTGTTCACTGTCCGCTGGAGGGTCTTGCGGTCTGCTGCAGTACAGTTCCCGTACCAGACAGTGATGCAGCTGGTCAGCACACTCTCAATGGTGCCCCTGTAGAAAGTGGTGAGGATGGGTGGAGGGAGACTTGCTCTTTTCAGCTGGCGGAGAAAGTGTAGGCGCTGTTGTGCCTTCTTGGAGAGTGACATGGTGTTGGTGGTCCAGGTAAGATCCTCTGTGATGTGCACCCCCAGGAATTTAGTGCTGCTGACTCTCTCCACCGTCGAGCTGTCGAAGGTCAGTGGGGGGTGATCACCGGAGTTCCTTCTGAAGTCCATCACTCGATTCCAATGTGATTAAATAATGATATCAAACATTTATCCTGTGTCTCTTTTTTGCAAACCATTTATTGGAGCTGAATACCATGAACAAAAACAACAGGCTACATAAAAACTGGACTCTTTAAGAGCTGTTTGTTTGCAAAATAGAACTGCATGATTCTGAGTTTTTTTTTTTTTCCCCAATGGAAGTTGTGGTTCTCTCATGATTCTGAAGAAAAAAAATATTAGACAACTAAACAAAATCACATGTAATTTATGAACGACTCACTCAAGATGTACTTTCCTTACTGGATGAATCAGCGTTGAACAAATTTCTCGTATGTTGCAAAGACATTTTAACAGACCCTTTTCGCCACTACTAGCATAACAATGTAATCGATAAATATTAATTTGAAGTGTCAAATTACTTTCAAAAGGAGATTTACTCTATTTTAATCGCTACCGTACATATCAGAGTTTATATCTGAACTATAACATTTTATAACAGTGCTTCTGTGATTTGAATGTTTGTAACACAGAAATACTGATAGAGTGTGGTTGAATGAAAAGACTGTGAAGCTGTTTCATTCATGACAGCTGCTCTCTTTAGGTCAGCGGCAGCGCGAACACAGATTTAAATGTTTAAATCACACTGGTGTAATTGTACACTGCACGGACGAACCAAGTGATCACAACATTGTGATCACACACGTCAAAGTTTGAGGAATGAAACAGACGAATCATTTTAATTTAGGAATAGAATCACGTTGGTGTTTGAATCATGTTCGCGATCTTTAACGATCTATTAAATTAAGTGATGTTTTATTAACAAGTTTCGGGAGGAGCACGCGCAGATAATTAACGCAGCCACTTCATCATCAGCAATCACACCATCTATCCAATCAGCTCAAGAGAGAACCCCTATAAATAATCAAAGCAGTCTTACCTCCATCAGTTCTAGTCTTTCAGCATTCGGTTCGCTCCTTTGCCATTATATCACAGACCCAATTTTTTCCCATCCAAACGATGTGACCTATACTCAAGATTTTCGGATCCTCTGCAGCAAATCTGCCGGCCCCAGGATCACTCCTCCTCCTCCAGTCATCGCCGCCGAGCCCCAGGCTCCATCGCGGCCGCCGCTCTGCTCGACCAGCCACAAGAATCCCCCGACACCGAGGTTTAACCTCGCCTCCACTGCCTAACTTCCATCTTCCCCAGCATCCTCGTATCATTCGGCTGCGCCAATAAATTCCTCCGATCGGAAGTGGTGAGTATTTAATCCAGAGGCAAACGCTGATGAATTCCGACGCTCCGTTCTCGCAGAGAACAAACAAACGGGTTTGTACGATCTATTCGTCACCCCGCAAATCAGCCAACCTCACTCCTAAATCCACTCCAGCCGCCAAGGCGACCAATAGATTGAGCAAGCCCCGAACTCGTCTCGCTTGACACCATCATTGTACCGCACAAAACCCGGCTCTCCGCGAGTGTCGGGTCGCAGAAACAGGCCTTTAACGAGCCTGGGCCGCACCCACTTCTACTCGCTTCCCGCTTTGGCTCAGCCTTCACCGCGGCTCTTCCGGCCGCAGCGCCGCATGCAGCTGGGGCCCTAACTTCTGTTTCTAGACGCAAGCGCGAGGCTGCCTCCGCTAGCGGCGCAGGCCACCAGCCTTGCCAAACAATGTTCAAGGTAAAAAATCGCTAAAGGATATGTCATTTGTTGTTTCGTTGTTAAATGACGTCGCGACATCATCGGATGTTAATGTCATTACGTAATCATGACGCAAGTGCTTAGAATACACACTGAATTTGCTCTTATTTTCACCAGCATTTTACCCGTACTTAATTCACTCATTCCATTTTGATAAATGGATAAGTCCGATAATCAACAGTGAAACCTCTCTTCCACTGTCGATCTTAACCAGAAAACAAAATTAATCTCAGTGGACCAACAGTAATGAACAATCATAAGTACAAATAAAAAAATAAAATAAAAATAAAAAAATTAAGGCGTACCATAAATAAACAATCATTGAACAAGTGCAACCTGCAACTCAATTCATATGAAGTGCATATGCTAGGCACCTCCCTCAGTGTCTAACATTACCAGCTGATGTGCCGCTTAGCTGGCTAGCTGTTTCAATATGTTTTCCTTTTGTGGGGTTAAGAGGAAAACGCATGCTTTTTACCATTTTTATCACTGTTAAGGGTTCCAAATAATTCTTAAAATGGCTACATTTGTTGCTAGTTGCTTTGAAAACAAGTTGCTAGGGTAGTCTGAGAAATTGTTAAATCCAGCAACACAATTGCTAAATTGGCAATGCTGCAGACTATCCGGACATTTCAGCATGTCCCGCCAAATTTACAAACCACTCCCCCTTTTTCCGTAGCTGACAGCTGCAGAAGCAAGCACGTGGCTGCCTTCGCTTGCAGACCCATCTCAAACTTTCCTTCTACTTCCCCTAACCCTTTCCTTTTCAGCAGCCTCCAGATCCTGTAGCAGGTACTAACGCGAGGTCGCCTCTGCTAGCAGTGCAGGCTGCACAGGCTTTACAGCTTTTCTCTCCGAATGCCACAAACCCCTGTGTCACGCAGCTACAGCAGCTGAAGCAAGCGCAAAGCTGTCTCCGCTTGCAACACAGGCCCTCACATGTCTTTTTGTCTCTTCCTCCTGTTAAGGGGCGGTCACACTGCTCTTTTCGCTCCATTGACTTCCATCCACACGAATGCGTCAGACCGAACGCAAGCCCGTGCGAAAAGTTTTCGCATTTCGCCATGCTCCAAAGTTCAAGCTTGGTGAACTCTGCCCTGCGAATTCGCATCACGTGACACCGTGAGACGGCAGATTGATACATAACAGCATGACCTCCTTTTAATTCAGAAAGAACATGAATTTAAAACTGCAGCGCTGCAGGAAAGTGGAGTAGATTGCATGTTTTTACATCTTAGATGTATTACAATTTGTTACATGTTGAATTTAGGTTTTTAAAGAAAAGACGCTGCACAGCGTGACGTCATACCACGACCGTTGCAGCATGCGAAACAATTTTGCATGATCAAAGTCTAGTGTGACCGCGGCTTTACTCCTAACCCCTTTCCTTTTCAGATGCCTCCAGCTCCTATAGCAGACGCTAGCGTGAGGCTGCCTCCGCTAGTGGTACAGACCACAGGCTCATCAGGACGTAACAAACTCCACTCCTTCATTGGAATTGGCTCATTCATTGGTACTTCCCATGAATGAGCCACAGCAGCCGAAGCAATGACCTCCAGCTTCCATAGCAGACGCTAGAGTGAGGCTGTCTCCGCTAGCGGTGAAGACCCATCCATATCAAAGAAGCTCACCGAACCCTCATCAGCAGACCCCTTCAACGCCAGTCCATCCCTGTTCACTCGACCCTCAGACCCGCCACATCCATCCTCTCTAACACCACCAAATCCACTCATAGCGGCTCATCTCCACTTCAACCATCCCAGCAACAACCCGCTCCCGCAAGAGACTTATCTGATTTTTCTCCACTGCCGCAGCAGTACTCGATTCCGCAGAAGCCTTCTCTCTTCAGGTACCGTAGCAGTAACTGCTCCCGCAGGAGCTTGCATCCGTATTTCCTGCTTCCGCAGAAACCTCCTTCTCTTTTTTCAGACGCCGTAGCAGCGACCGCTTCCTCAGAAGCCTCCTTCTCTTTTCAGATGCCGTAGCAGTGATTGCTCCCGCAGGAGCCTTTCGGATATTTCTCCACTGCCGCAGCAGTGTCTGCTCTTACTGGAGCCCTATCTGTGTTTACCCACTGCCTCAGCAGTGACGGCTCCCGCAGTAGTGACCATTTCCACAGAAGCCGCCTCCTCTTTCCAGGTACCGTAGCAGTAACTGCTCCCGCAGGAGCTTGCATCTGCATTTCCCTACTGCCGTAGCAGAGCACGCTTCCTCAGTAGCCTCCTTCTCTTTTCAGATGCCGTAGCAGTGTCTGCTCCCGCTGGAGAAATATGGAACACACAACACTATTATACATTATGTATTCACCACACATACTTATTTTTTCATTTCAAATTTGCACATATCAGACATGTACATACATAATTGTCTATATTTATATAGTGTTTTTGCTATTTTGTACATTGCCTATTTGTATATTATTATTTTATTATCTGTGTCCTGTCCTGTTGCTGTCTTTCTGTTGCACTGTGGAGCTTCTGTCACTATAACAAATTCCTCATATGTGTAAACATACCTGGCCAATAAAGCTCATTCTGATTCTGATTCTGATAACATTTTAGAAACAACACAACCTTTGTTACTATGGTGACGCCTACACCACAATCAGACAAGTGCTTAACTTAGAAAAAGCACTGGTAGTAAACATGGAAACAAGTAAACAAGATGATGTTTTATTTGCTTGCTTGCTTGCATTTATATATATTTTTGAATTCTAGAAATTAATGGGAACCTACGAGACATCAAACCTGCTTCACACTTCTACACTATATACATTATATTTATATTAAACTGTTTTTTATGTTTATTTTCATGCAGCACTCAGTCTTTTGATGGTCAACAGCAAAGTTTTAATACAGCACCTAAAACACACTTTCAACAAGATGAGACATGAACTCCTAAAAGAAAAAGCTTTCACCATGTCTGTTCTGAAATTTGCTCATTTCAGTGAAGCTGTTCTGATGATGTGAGCAAACTGTCAGAATCATGATTTGATTATTAGCACCACAAACAGTCCAGAACACAAGGGCTACAGTGAATGAACACTTGAAGACTTTTTTTCAGCCAAAGATTTAGACTTGATATATATAAACACACACACACACTCATTATATACTGTATATATATATACAAAAAAAAAAAACAAGATGGCGCCGAGTATGGCAGCTGTGTTGCAAGCTCCGAGCCAAACTGGCAGCTTTTTGTTTGTTTTGTACGTAATTTGGATGTTTCTTGTTCTGGATGTTGTCTGCCTAATTGTTTACAACAGACAAACACTTCTGGAAATCGGTTCTACAGTTACTCACCACAAACCGGACTTTAAATTCCTCAACACCGACCCGTTGTTTACAAACAACACTGCGGAGCCCTTTGTTTGGGCCGCCCGACCGCGACGTCGAAAACGGAGCCGGAGGAGAGGAAAGAGAGCCGGCGTTCTCGTCAGATTAAGACACCGAGCAGACCGACCACCGCTACCAAGTATCCTACTAGCTAATGTCCAGTCCCTGGACAATAAACTCTGTGAACTGAGAGCACGGATTTCTTTCCAGCGTGAGATCAGGGATTGCTCCATTATTTGCCTAACAGAAACCTGGATGTCTCGAGAGGTACCAGACTTTGCCATCGAACCCACGGGTTTCTCCGTGCATCGCGCGGATAGAATACCGGATCTCTCAGGGAAAAGCAAAGGAGGAGGTGTATGCTTCATGATCAACAATTCATGGTGTGATCGGAAGAACGCACATCCTATACAATCTCTTTGTTCTCCTGACCTGGAATACCTCACGCTTGTGTGCCGGCCATTTTGGTTACCGAGGGAATTTACAGCGGTCATCATTACAGCTGTTTACATCCCCCCTCAAGCCGACACAGATGTAGCACTCAAGGAACTGTACGGGCATTTATGCAGACAGGAGACTGTGCACCCTGACGCTGCGTTTATTATAACCAGGGATTTCAACAAAGCCGATCTTAGGAGGATCGCACCAAAATTCTTCCAGCACATATCATGCAACACACGTGGAGAACGGACTCTAGACCACTGTTACTCCCCCTTCCGGAATGCCTACAAGTCCCTCCCCCGCCCACCTCTGGGCAAATCAGATCACTCTTCTGTTCTGCTCCTGCCTGCTTACAGGCAGAAGTTGAAACGGGAAACACCCACCCTCAGGGCGATTCAGCTTTGGTCGGACCAATCGGACTCTATGTTACAGGACTGTTTTGATTACATCGACTGGGATATGTTCCAGGCTGCATCCGATGACGACATCGATGTTTACACAGACACTGTCACGTGCTTCATAAGGAAGTGCATAGAAGATGTTGTACCGACCAAAACAATCAGAACCTACCCGAATCAGAAACTGTGGATTAACGCTGAGGTTCGCGCGGCTCTCAACGCTCGAAGCTCTGCCTTTAATTCCTGTAATGCGGATGATTATAAACAAGCCAGCTATGCCCTCCGCAAAACCATCAAGACCGCAAAACGCCAATACAAAGAAAAAATTGAAGCACAGTTCACCACTTCCAACTACAGAGACATGTGGCTAGGACTCCACAACATCACGGACTACAAGGATCGCAAACACCCTGCTACAAACACCTCTACCTCACTTCCTGATGAGCTCAACGCCTTCTACGCTCGCTTTGAAGTCAGCCCTCTAAGCTCGTAGTGAAACTCCGGGATTTAGGTCTGAACAATTCTCTGTGCAGCTGGATCCTGGACTTCCTGACAGACAGACAGCAGGTGGTCAGAGTAGGCAGCAACATCTCCTCCCCGCTGACCCTCAACACTGGAGCCCCTCAGGGCTGTGTTCTCAGCCCTCTCCTGTACACGCATGACTGTGTTGCCATGCACAGCTCCAACGTCATCGTCAAATTTGCGGACGACACAAGAGTGATAGGTCTGATCACCGACGACGATGAATCAGCCTACAGAGAAGAGGTGCACACCCTGACTAACTGGTGCCACAACAACAACCTCTCTCTGAACATCACTAAGACCAAGGAGCTGGTGGTGGATTTCAGGAGGCAGACCAGTGAGCACCCCCCCATCACCATCGACGGGACTCCAGTGGAACGGGTCAGCAGCTTCAAGTTCCTGGGCGTAAACATCACCGAGGACCTCACCTGGACTACTCATACACAATCAGTAGTGAAGAAGGCCCACCAGCGTCTCTTCTTCCTCAGGCGACTGAAGAAATTTGGTCTGAGCTCAAAAATCCTCAGACAGTTCTACAGTTGCACCGTGGAGAGCATCCTGACTGGCTGCATCACCACCTGGTACGGAACTGCACCGCCTCAACCGGAAAGCCCTGCAGAGAATAGTTCAGACGGCCCAGCACATCGTCAGAGGTGAGCTTCCCTCCCTCCAGGACATCTACACCCAACGATGTGTGAGGAAAGCACGGAAGATCATCAGAGACTCCTGCCACCCGAGCCATGAACTCTTCTCGCTGCTACCATCAGGCAGACGGTACCGCAGCATCAGGACCCGAACCAGCAGAACGCGAGACAGCTTCTTCCCGCAGGCCATCAGACTGCTGAACTCCAGATAGTAAACGACACTCACCCACCTACCCCTACCCCTCACACTGGATTCCATCTACACACCAGTCACACTGACTCTGACAGCACTGTAGCATGTCTTGCACTGTACAGCTTGGAACACATGCAGCTCCATCTTCTCTTCTGCACTAACTACTGCACTGCACTTCATAGTTAAAACACTAACAGTATACATCACTGTAAGTCAATATAAAGTCAAATATAAAAGCTATACATACATCTTTAAGTCTCTTGAGAACACGTGTACTTACTATGTGTATATATAATATACTATGTGTATATTATAGAAATATGTATGTATAATGTATATTGTGTACAATTGTATATTGTTTATTGTATACTGTGCAAATGTGTATATTGTGTAAAGTGTGTATATTGTTGTATATTCTTGTCTATGTATATTGTAAATTTTTTTTACTGCCTTAATCTTGTACTGCCATGGCACAGAGTCTGCACCTAAGAATTTCACCATTGGTACACTTGTGTACATGATGTGTGACAATAAAGAGATTTGATTTTGATTTGATATATTTGATCCCCTGCTGATTTTGTACGTTTTCCCACTGACAAAGAAATGATCAGTCTATAATTTTAATGGTAGGTTTATTTGAACAGTGAGAGAAAGAATAACAACAAAACAATCAAAAACGCATTTAAAAAAAAGTTATAAATTGATTTGCATTTTAATGAGTCAAATAAGTATTTGATCCCCTATCAATCAGCAAGATTTCTGGCTCCCAGGTGTCTTTTATACAGGTAAGGAGCTGAGATTAGGAGCACTCTCTTAGGGAGATTGTTACCTGTATAAAAGACAACCTGCAAAGAAGTAGTCAATCAATCAGATTCCAAACTCTCCACCATGGCCTAGACCAAAGAGCTGTCCAAGGATGTCAGGGACAAGATTGTAGACCTGCACAAGACTGGAATGGGCTACAAGAACATCGCCAAGCAGCTTTGTGAGAAGGTGACAACAGTTGGTTCCGATTATTCACAAATGGAAGAAACACAAAATAACTGTCAATCTCCCTCGGACTGGGGCTCCATGCAAGATCTCACCTCGTGGAGTTTCAATGATCATGAGAACGGTGAGGAATCAGCCCAGAACTACACGGGAGGATCTTGTCAATGATCTCAAGGCAGCTGGGACCATAGTCACCAAGAAAACAATTGGTAACGCACTACGCCGTGAAGGACTGAAATCCTGCAGCGCCCGCAAGGTCCCCCTGCTCAAGAAAGCACATGTACAGCCCGTCTGAAGTTTGCCAATGATTCAGAGGAGAACTGGGTGAAAGTGTTGTGGTCAGATTAGACCAAAATCCAGCTCTTTGGCATCAACTCAACTCGCCGTGTTTGGAGGAGGAGGAATGCTGCCTATGACCCCAAGAACACCATCCCCACCGTCAAACATGGAGGTGGAAACATTATGCTTTGGGGATGTTTTTCTGCTAAGGGGACAGGACAACTGCACTGCATCAAAGGGACGATGGATGGGGCCATGTACCATCAGGGCCAGGGCATTGAAAATGGTTCGTGGATGGGTATTCCAGCATGACAATGACCCAAAACACATGGCCAGGTCAACAAAGGTGTGGCTCAAGAAGCACATTAAGGTCCTGGAGTGGCCTAGCCAGTCTCCAGACCTTAGTCCCATAGAAAATCTGTGGAGGGAGCTGAAGGTTCGAGTTGTCAAACGTCAGCCTCGAAACCTTAATGACTTGGAGAGGATCTGTAAAAAGGAGTGGGACAAAATCCCTCCTGAGATGTGTGCAAACCTGGTGGCCAACTACAAGAAACGTCTGACCTCTGTAGAACCTGGTCGAAAAGAACGCACCCACATGTGTAACTTAAAAGCACATTCCACTGGAAATTAATCTAACTTCATCAGCTCGTAAAATGAGCAAATGACCAACACAACACTAGCGTCTGGCCATACTCCCCTTTTCACCTCGAGAGACTCGTAAAACATGATAAGGTGAGGATGAAGGCCCGCGCTACATCTGTTCGGAGTTTAACAACCCATAATTACTCCTTTGGAGAAGCTCCAGAACCGAGCATTCGCGATACGGCGACCCCGCTAACATAAAATACCTTTCCGATAAACAAAATCTGACTGACTTACGACTTCGTCTCAGCAAAGAAGATCACCAGAGACAGCAACGTGAGACTCCTCATGACCTCACGACCTCAGCTCTGGTTTCCTGCCTTCCAAAGGAATGTGCCTTTCTCTTCTTCTTTCCAAAAGGGAAAGAACACCCAACATTGTATGAACAAAGGATCTTCCAGACAGGACTTCTGCTATTAAAAGCAATATACTCAAGAGACGATATTTGTATATGAATGTGGTATTTTGTTTCATATATCTGACTGTAGTTATCAGAACTCAGTATATTTTAATCTGTGACTTAAACCATTTGGTAGGTAAAATTATAGGTATTCAATATATATAACTATCTCATGTTTGGTATTAAATTTCACGTTATGATGAGTCCAGTACATTGAAATAGATGAATGTTGACTTTTACCCTCATAAGGTATGATTATAACACTTTGTAGAAATCTGCTAGGATATTGTGGCTTAGGTGACATATTTATGAGCAGATAATGTATACACAAAGTTTTAGTCTTGTGGGGTGGGGCTCCACCCTACACAGACATTATGATTGGGTCAGACAGTGACTAGGATGGACTTAATCCTGTCCCATAAAACAGACACCCCAACTTTGAACAATGCTCAGACCAAAACAAAGAACGGGGTGAAACAACTGGTGATTGCAAGAGACTTGGCTGAAAGTCTGGGCGTTGCCCCTCGATCGTGCTGTGAAACATCTAGCTGGTCATCAAAAGACTTCAACCACTTGCCACGTCTGACCACCAAAGAGAACTTGCAAGCGGCTGCATAAGAGAACTTCAAAACTCGCTATTCGCGCGCTGCCAGAGAGTCATCAAATCCGAAGGAGGAATCCCGAGTGACGTCACGTGACAACAACACGTCAGCAGGAAAAGTCCTGGGTCCCCTTTCAGCAACCCTTCAAGAAGTACAGCCTTCAATTCAACGCACGCTAAGTAAACAAACAAATCTCTTATTCGCTGAAGCTGGTTGAATTGAATGAATCGTTAAAAGATAACAATAACTGAGTCTTCCGTTTGTGACGTCCCCATAAGGTCGTCCTTATTTCTCAAGAAAAGAGAATATTTAACTTCCTTCAAACTGCTTTGATCTTGCCATAATATGTGTATGTGTGTGTATGTGTTTTGGTTACTTGTATTGTGCCTTAGAATAGTAAATAAACGCTTGATTCATTTTTAATGAATAGTCTGGTGCCTTGATTTTCAAATCGTTAAACTATTTGCCATAGATCGTGTTACCTGTTGCTCAGGCAAAATTTCCCAATTAATTCTGTATTCTTATCAGTAATAAGAAGCATTGCTGAATGTATACTTTATTAATACTCGCTGGACGAGTTGTTAATAAGGTATAAATTATACAGTTTTGATTAATATCAATTAATCAGATCAAAACCGAATTTCTAAGATTTGGTTCCCTAAAGCTAAAATTTATAAATGAAGGATAAAACCTTTCATAACGTTACACCTCTGTGATTGCCAACAAGGGTTTTGCCACCAAGTACTAAGTCATGTTTTGCAAAGGGGTCAAATACTTATTTGACTCATTAAAATACAAATCAATTTATAACTTTTTTGAAATGCGTTTTTCTGGATTTTTTTGTTGTTATTCTGTCTCTCACTGTTAAAATAAACCTACCATTAAAATTATACACACTACGTTTTAACTCACATACTGTATTAATTATTTTAGACTAAAGTTGAAGAAACAGCTAGGATTTTATTTCAGAAATAAGTCTTGCTTTTCATTTAATGCAAGGAAGAAGCTTGTGTCTGGAACTTTTTTACTGATTCTTGACTACGGGGATGTAGTGTATCAGCATGCCTCTTCTTATCTTCTTGCCTCCTTGGAAGCTGTGTATCATGGTGCTTTAAGATTTATTACGGATTGTAAATTTTCTACACATCATTGTATACTATATAATAGAGTTGCCTGGTCTTCACTTGCTGTTCGAAGGAAAATGCATTGATACTTATTGATTTACAAAGCTATTCTGGGTTTTTTGCCATCCTATCTCTGTTGTTTGATTCAACAAAAAGTAGTTGTTAATAATTCATTGCGTTCCCAGTCTTTTTATAATCTTTATGTACCTTCAGCTCGAACTAATTTAAGTAAAACTGCATTTGAATATGCTGCACCATCAGACTGGAACTCTCTTCAAATGAAACTGCGGCTAAATCAGTTGGTGTCTCTTAGTAATTTTAAAACACTTTTGCGTGCAATAGAAAATGATTTAATGATCTGCAAATGCTTCTAATGCTGTAATATTTTGTTGTAATGTACTGTTGTTTGTAATACGTGTATTTGTATAACTGGGCTACCTATCTTGGCCAGGACACTCCTGGAAATTAGATTTTTAATCTCAGTGAGGTTCTCTCCTGGTTAAATAAAGGCAAAAAAAAAAAAAAAAAGAAAGTCGAGGCTGTTTCTCTTCAAATCTCCAGAGTGAGGAAAAGGGCTAAGAAAATCACCTTGGACCCCTCACATCAAGACACCCAGTCCACTCTCTCTTCCAACTTTTGCCTTCTGACCGGCGCTACAGAGCAATGACCTCCCGCAGGCTATATTCCAAGTCCAAGTCCAAGTTGAGCTTTATTGTCATTCTGCTACATGTGTGGACATATAGTGGAACGAAATGTCGTGTCTCGCAGGACCACGGTGCTACATACTAGTTAGACATGAGATACACATACAGCAATGCAAATATGGGGGAAAAAAACAAAAAACACAATAGGGCTATACAACAGTTTAACCATCTGACTATACATATACTATAAATACTATAACTACTATACCTAGTTGACTACACATACACAAACTGAGACTGTACAAGAACTTTACATAAATACTGTACATGAAATAGTGCTAAAGAGACATTTGTACATGAAATTGTGCAGGAAATATATATATTTTTTACATTAAATTGTTCAGAAGAGAGATTTTGTGGGAAGCAGCGCATAGTGCAATAGGAGTAAGTGGTGCAATGCTCCAGTAAACATTATTTTATAGTGCAATATTCAAGTAAACATATATTATCTTTTTGAGTCTTTGTTGCAGGGAGTGTTTATAGAAAGTGTCTAGTGTGCATATAGTGGGACGAGTGCGTTACTACAGGTGGTTTGTATAGCCCACTCACCTGTGTGTAGCACACCCAGAATTGCACTTAGGATAAATTTGTCAATAGTTATTTATAGTTGGGGGGCTGAGGTGTTCATGGTTTCAGAGCGGGGACAGGGAGATTGGAGTTAAGAGCTCTCACAGCCTGGGGAAAGAAGCTGTTGAGCAATCTGACAGAACGAGCTTTGATACTCCGGTACCGTTTTCCTGATGGCAGGAGCTGGAAGAGGTTGTGGGAGGGTGGGTGGGGTCCTTCACGATGCTGGAGGCCTTGCTGGAGCATCGTGCAAGGAAAATGTCGAGGATGGAGGGAAGAGGGCACCGATGATCTTTGCGGCAGTGTTCACTGTCCGTTGTAGGGTCTTGCGGTCAGCAGCACTGCAGTTCCCATACCAGACAGTGATGCAGCTGGTCAGCACACTCTCAATGGTGCCCCTGTAAAAGGTGGTGAGGATGGGTGGAGGGAGACTTGCCCTTTTCAGCCGACGGAGAAAGTAGAGGCGCTGTTGTCCCTTCTTGTTGAGTGACGTGACGTTGGTGGTCCAGGTGAGATCCTTTGTGATGTGCACCCCAGGAATTTAGTGCTACCGACTCTCTCCACGGTTGAGCCGTCGATGGTCAGTGGGGGTGGTCAACAGAGTTTCTCCTGAAGTCCATCACAACCTCTTTGTCTTACCCACATTGAGGGACAGGTTGTTAGCACCACACCATTCAGCCAGCTGTGCCACTTCCTCTCTGTAGTGCGTTTCATCGTTGTTGCTGATGAGGCCTACCACAGTTGTGTCATCAGCAAACTTGATGATGTGGTTGGAGCTGGACTTGGCAGTGCAGTCGTGGGTCAGCAGCGTGAAGAGCAGCGGGCTGAGCACACAGCCTTGTGGGGCCCCTGTGCTCAGTGTGGTAGTGCTCGAGGTGTTGCGGCCGATACGGACCGACTGAGGTCTTGCAGTTAAAAAGTCCAGGATCCAATTACAGAGGGAGGTGTTAATGCCCAGCAGGTTTAGTTTGTGGATGAGCTGTTGTGGGATTATTGTATTGAATGCTGAGCTGAAGTCGATGAACAGCATTCTTACATAGGAGTCTTTCTGTTCCAGGTGAGTAAGAGCTAGGTGGAGAGTGGTGGATATTGCATCGTCCGTGGAACGGTTTGGACGATATGCAAACTGGAATGGGTCCAGTGTGCTTGGGAAACTGGACTTGATGTGATGCATGACTAACCTCTCAAAGCACTTCATCATGATTGGGGTCAGTGCTATGGGACGATAGTCATTCAGACAGGACACATGTGACTTCTTTGGTACTGGGATTATGGAGGTGGATTTGAGACACGTGGGGACGACTGCCTGGCTCAGCGAGATGTTGAAGATGTCTGTTAAGACATTCATCAGCTGTGCAGCACAGTCTCTCAGTACACGTCCAGGTATGTTGTCAGGGCCCGCAGCCTTCGTGGGTTAATCCTGGATAGGGTCTTCCTTACATCGGCTGGGAGAGACAGAGTACCTGGTCGTTTGGAGATGTGGGTAGTTTCTGTGCAGGTGTGTCGTTCTGTATCTCAAATCGTGAGTAGAAGTGGTTGAGTGCCTCTGGTAGGGATGTGTCATCGTCACCGGCCTGTGGCGGGGCCTTGTAGTCTGTGATGGTCTGGATGGCTTGCCACAGGGTCCGAGTGTCTTTACTGTCGCTGAAGTTGTTGTTGATTTTTTTAGCATACTGATGTTTTGCCTTCTTGATGCCATGAGACAGATTGGCTCTTGCTGTTTTGAGGGCTGCTTTATCTCCTGATCTGAATGCTTCATCTCTGGTCTTTAGCAGCCCACGAACCTCTGCTGTCATCCATGGCTTCTGGTTGGCGCGTGTGGTGATGGTCTTGGTGACTGTCACATCATCTATGCACTTTTTGATGTAAGCAGTCACAGTTTCAGTGTACTCCTGTAGGTCTGTGTGGTTGTTGTAGGTGGCCGCCTCTTTAAACATGTTCCAGTCTGTGTCCTGGAAGCAGTCCTGCAGTGCTGAGGTGGCATTTTCTGGCCATACCGTGATTTGCTTTTGAACCGGTTTGGTGAGTTTCAGAAGTGGTCTGTATGCTGGTATTAGCATAACAGAGATGTGGTCCGAGTACCCGAGGTGGGGGCGGGGTTCAGCTTTGTATGCATTTTTCTCTATTGTATAAACAAAGTCCAGTGTGTTATTTCCCCTTGTTGCAAAGTTCACATGTTGGTAGAACTTTGGCAAAACTGTCTTTAAGTTTGCGTGGTTGAAGTCACCGGCTATGATGAAAAAGCCGTCGGGGTTATTTGTTTGTTGTTCACTGATGGCGCTGTACAGCTCGCGAAGCGCGTCCTTTGCGTTTGCACACGGGGGGATGTAAACCGCGACAATAACAATGGCCGTGAACTCCCGCGGCAGATAGAACGGTCGACACTTCACAAACATAAACTCCACCAGCGATGAACAGTGTTTTGATACTAACGCAGCATTGTTACACCATTCTTTGTTGATATACACACACAAGCCACCGCCGCGAGTCTTACCAGACAGTGATGAATCTCTGTCCTCTCGGTAGCAGTTTAGCCCGTGCAGCTGAATGGCGGAGTCCGGGATGTTGTCCTTTAGCCATGTTTCAGTGAAAACAAACACACAACAATCCCTTGCCTCATGCTGTGTAGACCGACTGAGTTGAATTAAGTCCAGTTTGTTTTCCAGAGAGCGAACGTTTGAGAGCATGAGTGTTGGAAGAGCCGGTCTTGAGGGGTTAGCCCTTAGCCTGGCTCGTATACCTCCGCGCTTACCGCGCTTCCGTCCTCTCTCACACCGCTTGCGACGCCGCCTTGTGCGGGTAGCGTCAGTAGGCGAGGCCGCGGTCTCGAGGTCCGGCTCCAGCAGTAAACAAAGGCCTCGTAGCTTCTCAGTAGCCGCTGGCGAGAGTTTGTGTTTGTATGTGTTGTTGATATCCAAAAGGCTTTGGCGATCATAGATATATCCCGGAGTGATCTCCCGATGAATTAGCGGTAAATTGACATTGTTTGGAGACGAACAGACGACATTAAAAGACATAAAAGCACTGTCTTTGGGACCCGGAGAAGCCGCTGCGTCTGAGCGCGCCGCCATCTTGGATTCTTCAGCCTGAACAATTAAACTTTCATAATTATACATCGTCCATCACAACTGACATATTTATACATGGAATCCAAAATTTGTACACTTTTAAACTGCACACTTTGTAAATAACATATCTGCACACTTATAACATATCTGTACATTTATCTAAACAATTAAAATTTTCCCTATACTTCTATTTCTGTATATAGTACATTATTTAATTTAAGTTTTTTTCTTATATTAGTGTTATATTCCATCCCCACTGTGTTATTGCTATGCATGTCTGCACTTTGTCTGTACTTTCTTCTGCACTGGAAGCTCCTGTCGTCAAGTTAAATTCCTTGTGTGTGTAAACATGGTAATAACTTGGTAATGAAGCTCTTCTGATTCTGATATTTGTCAAGTGTGAGATCATGATCACATGATTCAGTGACATGTCACTCTCTGATGAAGATCATCAGTATTACAGAAGATCAACAGCTGAGAGAAGATCACATGAACACCTCAAATCATATCAGCGTTTAGACTTTAAATGTAGTGGAGTAGTGTTTTCATTTTAATCAGCCTTAAGATTTAATTATTTTAAAACATTATTAAACCATGTCCTTAGATTAATTAGCACTAATGCAGAAATGATTAAAGACATGTTAAAAAAAAACTTACAATGAGACTCTGTGCCTCTGATCGTCTGTTATATGAGTGTAAAATGTTGATTGACTGATTTATTATGTGTTTCATTAGTGGAGCTGTCAGACTGGAAATGACGCTGCTTTTTTGAACCAATAATCAAAACAGAAAGCAGCTGAAGGATGATATGCATAATTCAGTTATTTATCTGACTCCAATAGAGTTAATCTGACTCCATTAATGTTGTTGTTATTCTTTAATCTCTTATTCTTTAGAGGTAAAAGTGTTTCTCAGAACTAATAAGAAAATGCAGGCTTTAACCTGAACGTTTAGATAAAGTTACAATCACTTTAGTTTCCAACATTATCAGTGCTAAAAGGAAAGATTCTCAAAGCTTCAAAACAGGCAGAGACATGTTAAATCTTGATTTATTGTATGAGCGTGTGTGTGAGCTTGTGTGTGGATAAAACCTTTCAGGGTTTAATGCGTAAAAATCTCTATGTTTGTGCAATAGTTCCTGATTATACATCACTTTTAATCAGGTTCACCACAATTCTAATCACACTGCAAAAAATTATTTTCTTACGTAGTATTTTTGTCTTCTTTTCTAGTATAAATATCTCAACATTCTTAAATCAAGATGCATTCACTTGAGAAGCAAAATGACTTAAAATTTGAGTTATTACGTATAAAGCCTTGCATGGTCAGGCACCTTCCTATATTCAGGATCTATTATCTGCACATACTCCTGACGGTCTTTAAGGTCTTCTGACCTGGACCTTTTAACTATTCCTAGAACATGTCTTTAGACAAAAGGTGATTGTGTCTCTGAGGCTCTGGGACTCTCTCCCTCTAACACTGACAACTATGGGCTCTGTAGACTCTTTTAAAAGACACCTAAAGACGCACCTCTTTGGACAAGCTTTTAATTACAGTTTGGCTGTTATTAAATTTCTGTGACATTTGGTCTCTTATTGGTTTTGATTTTGTGTTTTATTTTATATTTGATTGCATGTATGTTTGACTTGTTTTACTGATAGTATTGTAAAGCACTTTGTGACTCCTTGTCTGTGAAAGGTGCTATATAAATACATTTTACGTACTTACTTACTATATTGTGCTGAGAACTGCTCCGTTTGGTTCGTACGTGAAGTTAGCGGGGGGTTGTACTTGCTAGTTTTGGTTATTGGGGGGGTTATATCCCCCTATCCCACAAACTACGCCCCTGTATGAATGTACAGGTGCATCTCAATAAATTAGAATGTCGTGAAAAAGTTCATTTTTTCTTGTAAGTTATTTCAAAAAGTGAAACTTTCATATATTTTAGATTCAGTGCATGTAAAGTAAAACATTTCAAAAGTTTTTTTGTTTTAATTTTGATGATTAGAGCTTACAGCTAATGAAAGTCAAAAATCTGTATCTCAAAATATTAGAATATTTACATTTGAGTTTCAATTAATGACCATCCCTACCGTATAAATTCGGGGTATCTCTTGTTCTTTGAAACCACAATAATGGAGAAGACTGCTGACTTAGCAATGATCCTGTAATGGGGCTGATGAGACGTGAGACGTGCAGATCCATGTGCAAGCATTTATTTAAAGGCATGGTCATAAATACAGGCAGGGTCGAGCAATGGCAAACAGGTCTATCATAGGCAAGGCAAAGAGTAATCCAAAACGGGCCTGGGTCGGTTGACAGCGAACAGTATCCAAAGGGGCTTGACGAGAGAGGTTATCTGAAAACGAAGCAATAGTCCAGGCAGGGGAAAACACAATCCAAAACAGGCAGGGCAAGACTAAGAAAACTATCAGGGGCTCTGTAGAGTAGCTACGGCTAGCTACGGAGCAGACGGACCTGAAGACCACCACGGCGGAGCAGATAGAGCAGGAGCACACCACGACGAATCAGGAACCCACAGCAGAGACTGGGACCTAGGGAAAACTGAGACACAATGAAGAGAAAGAACATGCACGGACATAACTGAGGTGGGGGACATGGGAAGTCTATAAATGTTTTCCATGGTGGCAACTGAGCAGGCAGGCAGTTCACAGTCAGCCACCATGGCTGGGTCAGATCGGGGCAAGAGTTCAGAGATGGCCTGCTCGGCTGGTTCAAAGCAGGGCAAATGTTCAAAAGCGGCCTCCGTGACAGGACAGGACGAGAGTTCAGGGACAGCCCTTTTGGCTGCGACAGGACAGGCAGAGAGTTCACAGATGGCCTCCATAGCCGTGACAGGGCAGGACAAGAGTTCAGGGACAGCCCTTTTGGCTGCGACAGGACAGGCAGAGAGTTCACAGATGGCCTCCATAGCCACGACAGGACAGGACGAGAGTTCAGGGACAGTACTTCTGGCTGCGACAGGACAGGACGAGGATATGCAGACGGCCTCCATAGCCATGACTTGACAGGACGAGAGCTCATTGACGGATACAGCTGACACCTCTGGAGGTTCTGCGGCGGTTGCCGCCACCTCTGGAGGTTCTACAGTGGTAAACTCAGGACACAGGGAGAGTTCAGTAATGGTTTCTTCGACCGCAACACAACAGGCTGAGAGTACATCACTGGGCGCCACCACCATACGAGGAGCTGAAGTGAGCACCGCCACTTCGGGAGGTTCTGCAGCATGTACTGCCACCTCTGGAGAAACTGCAGCGGGCACCATCACCTCGGGGAACACAGCAGCGAGCGCCACTACCTCAGGAGGTTCTGCAGCGTCAGCCGCCACCTCTAGAGACATCATAGTGGACGCCGCCACCTCTGTGAGTTCTGTGGTGGTGTATGCAGCCCAAACACACCAAAATGCGATCCCCATCATGGGAAGCACTTCAGACAGGGGAATCAGTTCAGGAACAGGAGGGCTAGAGTGAGTGGGTTTGGGGATACCAGCTGCGTGTGCAGACACCAGCGGTGAATCCCTCACACTGGATACCAGACTGGGATAATGGAAGACTGACCTTGATGATCTGGGTGTGTCAGCGGAGACGTGACCCGACTCTGGAAGGTCAGCGGAGACGTGCTGCTGTGACTCTGGAAGGTCAGCGGAGACGTGCTGCTGTGACTCTGGACGGTCAGCCGTGACGTGCTGCTGTGACTCTGGACGAACAGCTGTGACGTGCTGCTGTGACTCTGGAAGAGCAACGGAGACGTGACTTGACTCATGACGTGACTCTGGATGACCAGCTGTAATGTGACGAGACTCTAGGAGGTCAGCTGAGACGTGACGTGACTCTGGACGGTCAGCCGAGACGGGCTGTGACTCTGGACGAACAGCTGTGACGTGCTGCTGTGACTCTGGACGAACAGCTGTGACGTGCTGCTGTGACTCTGGAAGGTCAGCGGAGACGTGCTGCTGTGACTCTGGAAGATCAGCTGTGACTTGGCTTGACTCGTGAAGCTCAGCTGTGACTTGGCTTGACTCGTGAAGCTCAGCTGTGACTTGGCTTGACTCGTGAATGGCAGCAGTGACCTGACAGGGTGTTGTTGTGGCCGCCATTTTGTGAACGGGCTCAACTGTCGCCGCCATTTTGTGAGCATGCTCTAGTGTAGCTGCCATTACATGAGTGAGTTCAGTGTCGCATTCCTCCGTGACACCCACAGTGAACACTGAACCAACAGTCAATAAAGCATAGTCCAAAAAACAACTCAGTGATGAACGTGGGCCCTTGCGTCTGAGCTGAGATCGCAGAGGCTGATTAATGCCATCACAAAAAATCTCAATCAAGATTATGTCTGGTAGATCTGAATAATGAGCGAAAACTAAAAACTCCCTAATATGGTTCTCCAATGAACGTGGGCCTTGTTTAAGGGCAAACAATAGTCTATTTGTGTCCATACCTGACCAATGTCCATCTGAGAAGTTGCTGGATCCTTGTGTGGCCGAGTATTCTGTAACGGGGCTGACGAGACGTGAGACGTGCAGATCCATGTGCAAGCTTTTATTTAAAAGCATGGTCATAAATACAGGCAGGGTCGAGCAATGGCAAACAGGTCTATCATAGGCAAGGCAAAGAGTAATCCAAAACGGGCCTGGGTCGGTCGACAGCGAACAGTATCCAAAGGGGCTTGACGAGAGAGGTTATCTGAAAACGAAGCAATAGTCCAGGCAGGGGAAAACACAATCCAAAACAGGCAGGGCAAGACTAGGAAAACTATCATGGGCTCTGTAGAGTAGCTACAGCTAGGGGAGCGATAAACACATACAATACTCGGCAGTGAGGGAGAGAAAGTCCATGGCTTAAGTAGGGTGTGTGATCAGTGCAATCAGCGCAATGGATGATGGGAAATTGAGTCCAGTGTGATGTGTGCTGTGAGAGTCAATGTGGTGAGCGAGTGACCTCTGGTGGTGAGTGAACAGAAGTTCATAGAACGGATTCGTGACAGATCCAGAAGACGAACACTGACGCCCTCCACAAAGAGGGTAAGTCGCAGAGGGTCATTACTGAAAGGTGTGGCTGTTTACAGAGTGCTGTATCAAAGCATATTAAATGCAAAGTTGACTGGAAGGAAGAATTTGGGTAGGAAAAGGTGCACAAGCAACAGGGATGACTGCAAATATACTGGAGAATACTGTCAAGCAAAGCTGATTCAAACACTTGTGAGAGCTTCACAAGGAGTGAACTGAAGCTGGAGTCAGTGTATCAAGAGTCACCACGCTCAGACGTCTTCAGGAAAAGGGCTACCAAGCCACTTCTGAAGCAGAGACAATGTCAGAAGCGTCTTAACTGGGCTGTGGAGAAAAAGAACTGGACTGTTGCTCAGTGGTCCAAAGTCCTCTTTTCAGATGAAAGTAAATTTTGCATTTCATTTGGAAATCAAGGTCCCAGAGTCTGGAGGAAGAGTGGAAAGGCACAGAATCCATGATGCTTGAAGTCCAGTGTGAAGTTTCCACAGTCTGTGATGATTTGGGCTGCCATGTCATCTGCTGGTGTTGGTCCACTGTGTTTTCTGAAGTCCACAGTCAACGCAGCCATCTACCAGGAAATTTCAGAGCACTTCATGCTTCCTCCTGCTGACAAGCTTTATGGAGATGCTGATTTCATTTTCCAGCAGGACTTGGCACCTGCCCACACTACCAAAGGTACAAAAAGCTGGTTCAATGACAATGGTGTTACTGTGCTTGATTGGCTAGCAAACTCGCCTGACCTGAACCCCATAGATAATCTATGGGGTATTGTGAAGAGGAAGATGAGAGACACCAGACCCAACAATGCAGATGAGCTGAAGGCTGCTATCAAAAAAACCTGGGCTTCCATACCACCTCAGCAGTGCCACAAACTGATCACATCCATGCCACGCCGAATTGAGGAAGTAATTAAAGCAAAAGGAGTCCCTACCAAGTATTGAGTACATATACAGTAAATGAACACTTTCCAGAAGGCCAACAATTCACTAAAACTTTTTTTTTTTTATTGGTCTTATAAAGTATTCTAATTTGTTGAGTTAGTGAATTGGTGGGTTTTTGTTAAATGTGAGCCTAAATCATCACAAAGAACCAAAGACTTAAACTACTTCAGTCTGTGTGCACGAGAATACACAAGTTTCACAATTTGAGTTGAATTACTGAAATAAATGAACTTTTCCACGACATTCTAATTTATTGAGATGCACCTGTATTATTTTTGTGATGCTCTGTAGGCTACTCCGTAGAAATTATAATTTATTGTATTTCAAATATATTTCCTTTATCTATAGTACATTGCAAATATATTAACAAAGAATAGGCTACTATCCTTTAAATTTATATATATATAATATACTTGAAGGGAAAGTTCCATGTAATTTTTAAAGTGTACTTACTTTAATCTTAACTCAAAGGCAAAGTAAAATTATTTTTCTTTCCCCAATGGCAGATATTTCTTCCTCTTTTAAGAAAAAACTAACAAAGTTTTGATAAAAACTTTTTTCTTTTTTTTTTTTCAGAAAACAAGACATAATATCTTAAGTTCCCTTTCGAGGGAACTTCGAACTGCATCCTCTAGGGGTCGCTATGGGGAAACGCCGTCAGCGTGACCCGTGTCTGAAGCATATATACAAAAACACCACATGTTGGCCGGCGACAGCCTATGACGTCACTACCGCACGACCACAGTATAAAGGCGCCGGAAAATACGTCATTCTCTTCTTCGTCTTCAGTGACTGTTTTGTTTGAAGCGTGTATTCTACAGGTAAGAAACGATTTTCTACTATGGCGAGCACTAGCAATGCGTTTAAGAGATGTGTGCATCCGTGTCCTCGTTATTTGACACCTGATGACACACACAATCTTTGCGTCTTTTGTTTGGGCGAGGAGCACGCACGCGATGTTCTCGAGGGGGCAATCTGCGTGCACTGTGAGCTTTTTTCTGAGAGAAAGCTCCGCTCTCGTCTGTCTCTCTTTTCGAGGAAGGAGGGACAGCCGTCTGCTTCCCGCGGCTCAAGACCCACTGCTGCTGAGGCACGGTGGAGGATGGGCTCGTGGGGCTCGCAGGCGGAGCTGGCTCATGAGTTAGAGAGGGGGCTTTCCTTCTCGTGCTCGTCGGCCGCGAACGAGAGTGAGTCGCTGGATGACGATGATGCGATCTCTCTGACATCATCTGATCCAGCGGCTAGTGCTCTGCTGGGTTATGCCCAGGAAGAGCAGGAGATGTCTGAGGGCGAAGAAGTTGAGACTGAGCCCTCTCAATCCTCCCGCCCTGCGTATGCCGAACTGTTGGAGGTTATGGAACGCGCCACGGCGAGGCTTGACTTGCCGTGGAAGCAGGCCAAGATGGTGGCGCCGCGGGGTCGTCTCGATGAGCGTTATCTTTCTGGCCATAGCCCCCCAGCCCGAGTGAGCCTTCCATTTCTTCCTGATCTCCATGCGGAGGTTGAGAGGGAATGGAAAAAGCCGTTTTCCTCTCGCATTCATAGGTTTCAGCATACCAGTTATGCTAACATTGAGGGGATGCGTGAAAACGGCTATGAGGGGATGCCCCCTGTGGAAGAGATGCTGGCCAGCTATCTCTCTGTGGGCGAGACATCCTCTCTCAAGACTCCCTCCTTGCCATCTAAGCCCCTTCAGGAAACAACGCAGGGGTCCTGGCCCATCTCCATCTGGGGATCAGAGATGGGCACAGAAGGCTAGTGTCGCGACTCGTGCCCCTCCCCCGCCTGCGGGTAGGGCTAGAGGGAGGCGTGGGTCAAAGAGAGGTAGGCAAGACCTGAGGGAGGTGATCCAGATGAAGCGTTCTCAACGCTCTCGTCCGGACCAGAGTAAGAATTGAAACATCTACTCCCTTTCCTCGGGGGGCCTGTCATATGCCCTTATCTTCCCCTCTCTAATTCCCCTGCAACCACCGTTTTTATTCCACCTGACCGAGGTTGGGTGGGGACCAAGATAGAAACCTGCGCTTTAAAATCATTGCAGTCTCTATGATGTTTTGGTGAAGTTCTATGTTTCATAGAAACTACCTTACTGATGGTCCGGACCCGACTCTTCGGATTTCACCTCCGGGACTGATCCTCATGCGCAGGAACCATGGATGGGTGAGTACGATCCAGTTCTACTGTTTACTGGTATTTATGTGTTCCACACTGGCAACACTGCAGTTCCAGGACCTGCGGGTCTTTTTACTTCAGTTTCTTTGGTTTGAGAAGGTGCATAGCTATCTGAGGATATCTATGTACTAGCTTAGGGACTGCTCCCCTTCCGAGGGTTTTTAAGTAGCAATCTCCCTGAGCCCTTGCCTAGAGTGTGTGTCTCCCCTGCTAGGGTTTAAGTACGAGCTGGCATTGCTCCCCTCACTATTGAGGGTCACCTATGAGCATGCTGCTCCCATCTGAGCGTCTGAGATTTCTCTCATGCTGAGAGTTGAGTTCTCTGCTCTCCAGAGCTATGTTGTTGGTCGAGCTAGCATTGCTCCCCTCACCATAGAGGGTCACCTATGAGCATGCCGCTCCCTTCTGAGCGTCTGAGTTCCCTCTCATGCTGAGAGTTGGGTTCTCCGTTCTCCAGAGCTATGTTGTTGGTCGAGCTAGCATTGCTCCCCTCACCTTAGAGGGTCACCTATGAGCATGCCGCTCCCTTCTGAGCGTCTGAGTTCCCTCTCATGATGAGAGTTGGGTTCTCCGCTCCCCTAGAGCTCTGTGTCCCATATGTTCTCCTTGTGGGTCAAGCTGGCATTGCTCCCCTCACCATGAGGGTCACCTATGAGCATGCCGCTCCCTTCTGAGCGTCTGAGTTCCCTCTCATGCTGAGAGTTGGGTTCTCCGCTCTCCAGAGCTATGTTGTTGGTCGAGCTAGCATTGCTCCCCTTACCATAAGGGTCACCTATGAGCATGCCGCTCCCTTCTGAGCGTCTGAGTTCCCTCTCATGCTGAGAGTTGGGTTCTCCGCTCTCCAGAGCTATGTTGTTGGTCGAGCTAGCATTGCTCCCCTCACCTTAAAGGGTCACCTATGAGCATGCCGCTCCCTTCTGAGCGTCTGAGTTCCCTCTCATGATGAGAGTTGGGTTCTCCGCTCCCCTAGAGCTCTGTGTCCCATATGCTCTCCTTGTGGGTCGAGCTGGCATTGCTCCCCTCACCATGAGGGTCACCTATGAGCATGCCACTCCCTTCTGAGCGTCTGAGTTCCCTCTCATGCTGAGAATTGGGTTCTCCGCTCTCCAGAGCTATGTTGTTGGTCGAGCTAGCATTGCTCCCCTCACCTTAGAGGGTCACCTATGAGCATGCTGCTCCCTTCTGAGCGTCTGAGTTCCCTCTCATGATAAGAGTTGGGTTCTCCGCTCTCCAGAACGGTGTTTCAAATCCATGTTATGGTAAGTGCGCACGCTAGTCTCTGTGCACTTTCTGAAAGCCACGTTGTGGTAAGATCGCACACCAAGTGTTTTGCGATCTTTCTAAAATCCTGTATGGTATGGGTTACGCGCTGCGGCTTCGTGCCCTTTCTTTGAGTCGGTCAGGTCCCGGTTTTCACCTTGGGCCCCACTCTACCCCAGTGTATCCCCAGTGATACTGACTTGAACAGGGTGTTGCTACCAAGGATCTGTTGAGACAATTCCTTCAGCGAGCTCATGCAGAGCAAGCAGTAGCCCCTGGGTGACAGGCCAAGGCCTAGTTACTATCCTAGGCGCTTGGTCGTATCCCCTTAAAGGAATCTCTATTATATCTGATTCCAAGCCTTTGAGCTCTACCCTGGGTCCAGGAGGCCCGGCCCCTAACAGGTAAGTTCTGGGGTATGCAGCTCAGGTTTTTGGCCGAAGGGGATAATGTCACTGACAGCCGTCGAACCGTCCCAGGGGCAACTCCCTTAGCCGGGTAGAGTTGATACTTAGTGCTCGCCTTTTTGTGCTGGCTTGCACTCCCCTCAGCATGGTGGCGTGGGTATTCCGTTCCCCATAGCGACCCCTAGAGGACGCAGTTCGAAGTTCCTCGAACGGAACGTCTCAGGTTACATATGTAACCATGGTTCCCTGAGTAGGGAACGAGACACCGCGCCCTCTAGGCTCGGTGCCATGCTTCGGACGCAAGCTTCAGACGAAGAAGTGAATGACGATTTTCCGGCGCCCCTTTATACTGTGGTCGTGCCGGTAGTGACGTCATAGGCTGTCGCCGGCCAACATGTGGTGTTTTTGTATATATGCTTCAGACACGGGTCACGCTGACGGCGTTTCCCCATAGCGACCCCTAGAGGACGCAGTGTCTCGTTCCCTACTCAGGGAACCATGGTTACATATGTAACCTGAGACGTTTTTTATATCTAAAATCGTGTTTATTTGAGAAGGCTAAACTGATCAAACAAATGCTCAACTTACTGTCTGGCGCTGGCCGCTTGGTATTTTAAAAAATACAAAAAAAATTTGAATTTAACAAACATAAAATGTTCCAATCATGTTTCTAAATTAACTTAATAAAGAAACAAAACGAAATATAACCACTTTGCCATTAAAAACTGAACTCTTTTAATGGCTGCAACAGCAGCTGTACGTGTAATGGGGAAGAGAGAGAGAGATATTTTAGGAGAAAAGGAAAAGTGTATCCACCTGGAAGCGCAGTATGTGTTCTCCTGCCATCAAATGAGGGACAAAGACTGATCCCTCCTTTCCATTTATAACTGCTCTCTGTATTCATTTAATCATTTATTTATTTATTTTTATTTTATTTGTTTTTTTTTATTTATTTTTTTTACCTACATGTATAATATGGACATGTATATGTGTTTATCCTAGATTTTATTTATCTGTATAATATATGTATTGCTTTGGCAACATTGTGATGTTACACAGTCATGCCAATAAAGATAATTTGAATTGAATTGAACTGAATTGAGAGAGCGAGAGAGAGAGAGAGAGAGAGAAAGAGAAAGAGAGAGAGAGAGAAAAGACACGGGCTCGGGTCGGACTCGGGCGGATAATTCTGATAAGCTGTCGGACAAGGGTAGGGCCCTTGTTTCAATTTAAATTTCCTCCTCAGTTCGGCGGGCCCCCAATCTGCCTGGGCCCATATGCACGCGCATACCCGCTGTGTGTAACGTATATTTTTATATTACTGTATATTTTAGTATATTTCCCAGATTTTTTATTTCTCTGTATAATTTTGTAGTTTATTCTATAAGCATGTTTTCATCACCTTTTCATCCTATTCTAAATTTGGAGGACAATAACGATACAGTTTATTTCATACACTCTAAAAAAATGCTGGGTTAAATACAACCCAGCGCTGGGTAAAGTATGGACAGAACCAGCAATTGGGGTGTTTTGACCCAGCGGTTGGGTTACTATCCAGAAGGTTGGGTTAAACATTTAACCCAAACTGCTGGGTCAAAACAACCCAATTGCTGGTTCTGTCCATATTTTACCCAGCATTTTTTAGAGTGTATTTACATAGGTACACATTATTCTGAATGAATTTGATACAGTTTTACAGTAATCTAACATATAGCTAATCAGCTTTTTACTGTATGGTACTATACAGCCAATTTAAAACAGTATTTTTCTGTATATTATGTAGGCTAATAAAACTATTCATAGAATTAATTGTAAATAAATATGAACTAGATCATTTTAATTCAATTAATTTTACTGTAATAATCTGTATTGCTGTGGTTCATACTGTACATAATATGTGTTGAAATATTGGATCACGAATTATGAAAACATATCTGAGCTCTGACTGTACAAACTCAGAGAAAAGCAGATTAACATCTAGAAACACACGATTTCATATTCGGAGTGTCTATTTACACTAAGTGCAAATAGCACGTCTTGTTGGCAAAGTCTATTTACACTAACTACGCCCACTAACGTGTGATTGAGTTAGTCAACACTAAAAAAAGACGACAGTTAGGCATCAGTTTCAGTGGCGTAGACGGAAAGATGCATACTTTTTGACGCGATTGACTCGAGTTCGAGCCCGCCTTTTGCCGAACTTTTTTTCTCCTTTTTCAAATGTCATATCGCATCAGAAAGGCATTTATTTTCAATAAAAATGAAGGAAATAATAAAAAAGTTGAAAATAAGAGTATCGGGTAGGGTTAGGGTAGGTGTAAGGAAGACTTTATTGGCCCAATAAGGTGGCATCCATTTAATAATTTGAATTAAAACTATAATTTACACTCAATACCTTATTATTGCGTACTGTTTTATAATGTAGGCTACTACAATACTGAGGTGCAGATAATTGCCACCTTTTGCAATAAGTAGTGTATAAATAGCAGAAAATATTGCTATTTTAACAGTGTAAATAGAATCTATAGCTATTTGCACTTAGTGAAAATAACATCCATCTGCCTTTAATATTTCATACAGTGAAGTGTTGCTCTCTGCTGGAGATCATCAGAATTACAGCAGATCAACAGCTGAGAGAAAATTGCATGAACATCAGCATCACATAAGATATTCACAGCCATTTAAATCAAATCTATTAATGCAGTGAATTCATTGAGTATGTTTTAATTTTGTTCAGCCTCAAGATTTTTTTTTCTGTTTAAAACATTACTAAGCCATTGTCCTTAGATTAAGTAGTAGCACTAATAAAGAAAAGAATTCAACAGTTTTTTTTTTGCTCTCCCTTTAATTTACGCTGATTTGAGTAGATACAGTGTAAACTGCTGCCACCATTATCACCATTATCAGTCACTGGCTCTCTAGATACAAGTATCTTGTCATTGAAAAGCACACATTGCTCAACCACTATATGAATAGCCTACGTCACTTGTACAGCTCAGTATGTGTATTAATATACATCAGAGCTCTTCTGCCTAATCCTATGGTTTAAAGTATGGGAAAAATCCTGTCAATTGACAGCAGCGTTTAGTTGATGACAGAAGTACTACACTCTTAAACCGGATTAGTTGACTTTACTAGAAATTCGCGAGGAAACCCGTTGCACTAAACAATTTTAGTTTTTACACAGGGTGAAACTAAACTGGTTCAGTTGTATTAACATAGAACTTTAAGTTTATGCAATAGACAAATCAGGTTTACATTAGTAGTCTTTACTCAAAATCATTAGTTCACATCAATTATTATTTGTAGTACAGGTTGTATAAAATAGCTATTTCAAGTTACAACTACAAAAACATATATTAGCAAATAACATTAACAAATGTTTTTAAGTAGTGACATATTTATGTAAATGTCATGTAAATAGACATAGATTGAGATTTATTGTATTAAACATTTAGTTTCAAATAAATTAGGAAAAAAGAAAAACAGATTTCAATGCACCAATGTTTTTTTTTTTTTTTTTAATTGTTCACCAAAGAAATGGTAACACGACAATACATAAAACTTGTCAGCCACAAGACAAGTAAAAATAAGCTTTGGAACAGCTTGTTAACAATTGTAACTATTTTGTAGAAGAAACATGAACACACAGTATTCAAGAATATATGCTATATCCCTTGTGAATGCCTGGATGTGCATTAACAACTGGGCTTAAATTAAAACAGAGGCAAGTCTCTGTAACTTTAAACTTGGCTGAAGAATTGTGTGAACACACATTAACTGAGCACTAACAGCACTAATATGCAGAGACAGGAACACACTTTAATGTCTCGTACGGCAGAACACAAGTGACTTCTCATGGAAGCTTCTTGCATTTCCTAACATTGTTGGACAATTTTTCAGAGTTTGCAACCTGGGTTTTAGTTCACTGTGGCCCAACATGAGAAGTACCTGTTGGATGATCTGGAATGTGTTCTTCATAGGTTTAGGATAGTTGTGTCCATACAGAATGCACATAGCTTTTGACAAGTCTTCAATATTGTCCATCGCAAAATCTCCTTCAATGATGATCTTCAATGAGGCTGGATTGAGACGGAGAGAGGATGAGAGCACATCACCTTCATGCTCAATGAGGATGATTCCAATGTCCAGGTGGTGGAATGAGTAATCGTCATCAGAGTCCTAACAACGAAAGAGCACAATCATGAAATTTCTCATTATATAACCATAAATAAATGAAAAGAAATTTGTTACAACTGCTGGAGTTAATTAAATGAATAGTCCACCAAAAAAATTTAATTCTCTCTCCTCAAAATTATTATTTAAATTTTGGTAACATAGACTTTTAATGGAGGGACAGAAACTCATGATGTTCCATTAAAAAAAAAAAAGTTAATGCAAAAATGAAAATCTGCTGTTAATTTACACACCCTCAGGCCATCCAACATCGCTGAGTTTTTCTTCAGTAGAACATTAAAGATTTTTAGCTGTAACTCTGATTCTTGGTAATTCATTTAATGCAAGTCAATGGCTACCATCACTTGGAGTAAAAAAAAAAAAAAATTAAACTGTTTTATAAAACAGAGGTTTTATAAAACACAGGAACTATCAATTAATGGTGAAATTATTGTGTTTTATGACCTGTTAAATATTCTGAGAGAAAACAGTGGTTACTTACAAAGCATGCTTTGTAGAAATCTGTAGGGTTGTCACAAAGGGCAAAAGGGAGCCCTCTGAGCACCAGAAACATAGTATCAGTCGGCTCTTTAGTCTGCTTAGTAAAATGAATCGATTAATAAAATGAAAGAAATTATCACAAGAAAGCAGAACCAGTCAAGCACAATTTTGATTGTATTATACAACCAATATTGTAAACTTTTGATACATTTTCATTACTTAAGCTGTGAAAAACAATGCAATGCAAGTCTATAATGGATATAGAGTAGACCAACCTTGATTTGTTGTGAAAGCGGTCAACAGCTGCCCAGCATTCCCTCTTTAGACTGAAATATCTCAATTAGATGATTGCTTGAGATTCTTGCCCACAATCCTGTAGAACTCCATGAACACCTAAAACAGAGAAACAAAGTGTTACATTTCAAGACTAACTATAACTTTTAGCATAAATGTTTAGCATATGCACATCACTTTAAACTCAACAACTCAGTTGCAGTTATTATAAATAATAATAGTTACGAATATATATCTAAGAGAAACTAGTCTTAACAAAAAACTAATTCATGCACACGTGCTGATATTAAACGACTGAAGCTAAGGGTAATGAAATGCTGACATTACAGCTAAACTGAACATGCAGAAACACACTTGCTGAACTTATCTTAACTGTGAATCAAAAGAAACAGGGATTTTAATATTAGCATTATAGCTTCTGTGAACCGACAGGGGGAAAACCGTCGATCAGTAAGTTACGTTAGGCCCATAAGACTACTTTAGCTTTAACTACATTAACGCTGTCATCGGACCGGTCTTTTGGATAATCAATTTTCCCAGAAAGATAAAGAGAAAGAAGCTAATTTACACACTCACCGTTTCATGATGTTTTCCAAATCCATCGTGTGCATCATCAACTGGTCTCGGGTCTCTTCAAACATCGCGCGCTCACAGACGTGTTCGAATGGGGCTTCTCCCCCTTATTAGAGAAACTTAACACATTAAGCTATCTCTACTTAACTTAATCATTGCATGTAATATTTCGTCTGATTACTTCAAATAACTAATTATTTTTAGTAATGGCGACGTGTTTTACAAAAACAAGAAAGAATAATTAAAGACAGCTAAAAACCTTTATTTAAAACAAAATCCGGGTTTAGAGTGTAAACACCACCACACACCTGTTGTGTCTTTAGGCTCAGTGCCAGAAAAAAAAAGGCATTGAGTGCAATGAGTCATGAGTGTTTCTGTAAAGGTGTCTCTGACTTATTGACATCGGTCTCTCGGAGCTGCTGCGGTGGAGATTCCCTATTTCAGCTCATCACAAACTGATCTTTGATTGTGTATTAAAGAGGTTTTTTTTTTTTGCATATAAATCTGATGTTTTATTCATGAATAAATGTAAATCTATATTGTACAAAGACTCTAAATCTTATCTCCATATGTTGTATGTGCCACAGACATAATACAAAAACGGTGGCAGAAGGTCACAATCTTAAACACACAAACGGCAGATGAATTAAACATCAGGACAAGAGAGAAAGAGGAAAATGGCAATCAAAGAGGATGAGAGACTAATGATCTAATGATCCAGGAGAGAAACAGAGCCTGATATGAATCAAACACAACAGCATTAAAGCGACAGATCACCCAAAAATGAAAACTGTCATCTTTACTCACCCTCATGTTCAAACCCATCTGTTTATCTTTGGAACACAAATGAAGATATTTTTAATAAAATCTGAGAGATGTCTGTCCCTCCTTTAAAAGTCTACTCGCTGAAAACTCACTAAAAATAAATTCATATGAGTCAAGTGGTTTAATCAAAGTCTTCTGAAGAGATACGATAACTTTAAGACTGACAGAATGAATTTAGGCTTCCATTCACATTTCACACATGAATCAGACACTGGTTTCATTTCTTTGTTTGCAGTATGGTGAAAGTAGAGAAAACTTATTCTTGAGTTGATCACTGGTATGTTAAATAATTTAGTTGCTTCGTTCATAAAACAAAGCATTCAAAAATACTGTCAGTGTCTTGTACTCTGATCTAAACAGATTTTGCACACAATGTAATACAATCTACCAAAACAATGGGGTCCTGTGCTCTAAATACATGCAAACCCAAAGGCTAACATGGCTGGATATGTGAATGGTGCCATCTAGAGCAAAATAATGAAATGACACAAACTCAAGAGTTTAAAAATAATGTCTCCTCATACACTCACATTCAGACAAGCAGGAATAAACCAGCTGTCATTTTTGTAACATCCGGTGGTTTATTTTTTATTACTATTATTTAATTTTTCCAAGTCAAATTGGTTAACAAAAGTCATGAATGGCTTATTTGCCAAACATTAGAATTAAAACACTGCATATACAAATCAGTACTTGTGCTATAATAGCTGAAGAGGGTTGAAATAAATTGAAGGTACTGTGATATGAAATAACAGTCATATGACTTAATTTACATTAAACACTGTCTGTCCAAGCTCAGTTCACAATTAGCTTCACCTTTTGAACTTTTGCCAAAATGTGTTTGCGGTTTCATGCAATGTGTGTCAGTGGACGATCTTCAGACAATGACAGGACAGTACAATCTCTGTTTATCAGAGCATGAAGGACATCTGGTCTTATATCGTTTCTTAACAGAACATTCATGTGTAAAGTAAATTAATGAAATGTCTAAACCAGCATCACATCAGCAACAGCCAACTGATGAAGCCAACAGCCAGAGAGAAGCGAGTTATCTGTTCTATCTTGATCCCTATATTCTGCCTTTTTTTCCCCCCTCTCAGGGACATCTCTTTTTGCAGTCATTTCCTTTCCCTACGTTCTGCTTCTTCCAACCAACAATTCACTGTATTATTATACTTAAGCAGGCTTTTTCTTACGTTTTGTCTTGCTTACTTGTTTCTGAAGAACCCCCTGTATTTTTTTTGCAATTTATTCACACTCAAAGTCCCTTCAAGTGGGAAGTTATACTTAGAAACCAAATGTGGGAGACGTCTAACACATTTGTCTCTATATTTCTTCATCATATGATCATAATTTGAACTGGTATATTCTCGTGCAGCCGATTTGCTATTGCAGGAACCCATGATTTCCCCCTCTCTTTCTCTCTCGCCGCGCGACGCTTATCTTTTAGGCTATTTGTTCGTCAACAAATCCCCTCTCATTCATGTCTGAGAGCGACCCTTCCAGTGAACTATACACATGTTATGAGGGACTCTAACCCCCACAGGGACGGAACCTCTATGTTCACTGAGCCTCCAGTAAAACACTTTTGGGTGGGTCTTGGGTAACCCAGTTACCCTTGGGACAACAGAGAGGTTTCACTGAGGAGGAGAAATCAGGAATTCCCCATGCAATTAATTTTACCCCAAAATTTAATAAAATTTGATCTGTCTCTTAAAGTAAAATTCTGCACGTGGGATCTTTTCCCTCTGCGATGTCAGTGGTGCAGGTCCGGGTCTGGGTGGTTCAGTCCCTCGTCCCGTAATGCTCTTTTCTGCGGGGTATAGGGCTGGACTCGCTTTGGAGACCAGGATCTCAGTCACCGTCCGCCGTCAGATCCAGACGAAGCACTCAAGACTTCCCACTTCTTGACACCAAATTGTTGTAGATATTTTCTCTTTAATAAAGAACACGGTCAGAGACAGAGTCTTTTGGAGATTTTATTCTCGCGAGAAGGTCAGACAATACAGCAGTGAGCCCTGTAATATGAGTGACAAAAATAAGTGAACATGGTTCTCTGCTTTTATACCCTTTTGCCCCATGTTTTCACTAGCTGTCTCCCAATATGACTATATATGGCTAAGCAAGCATGATAAACACATTTGATATGTTTCAATCCTCACGTAGCGTCTTCCCGACGTCTCCTGATATCCTGTTTTTCCCTCAGCAAGCAAGAACAAGCAGGTTATCGTGACATATTCCCGTGCAAGGCAGAGAAAGGCAGAAGCAGGCCTCATAGGCCCTGTGCTCAAACAGTTATATGATGTTATATGGTTACTTGTGGTATAAAAGAATATTGAACATATGAATATGAAATATATATCTGAGTAAATATGAATAATTTGCATATATTAAATATATGTATGCTAAATATGATAAATAGAAAATTTCTCATACAGAATATATTTTCATTGTATTATTTCAGTTATATATATATATTTTTTTTTTTATCCAACATCAAAATGTAACCTATTTTCCCTGTAGGTTTTAAGGTATTAAGTTATGAATCTGTTTTTATTATTATTATTATTTTAATAAAATTGTTTTCAATTCACGTATCTTTTGAGGCTGCTTATTTGTCACCTATGGTGTCGATTTAGTATCGATACCGAGGTATTACATTCTGGTATCGTACCGAAGACAAAATTATGGTATCGAGCCATCTCCTCCACTCAGACTTTTCACTCTCTTTCACATGAAGCATACCACGCCAAGGTGTATCAGTTTTTTTTTTTTTTTGCAGAAGTAACATCTGAACCCATCACAACCAAACTGTTAACCTCTAAGAAACAACCTCCTCCACAGTTGTCCATTATGGGAGTTAAATATAAATCAGTAAAAGAATCAGTACAATATGGATTAATAAGCCGCAGCGAGTAATGCAATAATTTCAGCTCTTTTTCAGACAAAGACTTCCACTTGTCAAGTTCTCTGGCAACCAAACGAGTAGATCTCATCCCCAGCTTCTCAGTCACTGAACTCAGGGAGGGGAGGGGAAGGGGGAAGGTAGGGGGGGGGGGAGTTCTCTGGGTTCGGGCTCTATCCCGAGCTCGGAGCCCTCCCTTTGGACAGCATGACAAATATGCTTACTAATTGCTTAATCATATTATATGTTAGTGCGAACTCGTGAAATATTAAACTGATGAGAAATATGCTGCTTTTTTTTTCTTGCGCGCATCCTGCATCGGTGACAGAATTTCATGTGAAGTGTTCACGCAATTAATTTTAGATTCCGACTTGTAAAAACCACTTACGTATTTTTCCTTTTTATGAGCTGTCTTCCGAAGCTTTCTCGCTTCTCAAGACGGCCACCGACAATCACATAAGCACAGCTCTTTAATTGCGGTCTAGTCTCTGGTCAAACGCTCTCAAACCACTGTAGCCTAATGTAATTATTAAATACGCACATCATAACGTTTCAGGCAAGTAGCCTACCATATTATGTCATAAAATATTTTAATAGGACTGAATTTGTATTTAATCTGATCACGTTTAATAAAAATACATTTTAAGTTTAATTATAAGCCTCATGTTCATGATGATTATTCAAAAAACAAACAAATTCTACAGCGAGCCAAGAACATAACATTATCAAATTCAGTCTAACGTGAGTCTTTTTTAGAGCACTCTAAAGAAAGCTCCAGTTAGGCTATAAGTGAAGCTGTCTGCAGTGTATGATGAATTAATCTCTTATTTACATCGCATGCACATTTGCACTTTGTTGTTTCGCCAAAGAGAATTCGCCAAAGTGCACTGACCAAAACTTTGGCATATGATGTTAATCTATAGTAAAATCCCCTTAAATAATAGATTTACTAAATAAATTATTGAACTAAAATCACAAAAAGCACAAATATATATATATATTATATATAACTCTGTCTTCATTCATTTGTATGCTAATCTATAAGAGTTTGGGCTGTTTAATATTAGGATTTTGTCTGAAAATCCCCAACTTCAAGCCCCGCCCCGGCCCTCAGCGCCCCCCAAACAAAATATGTTCCCACGGCTATGCGCTCTATCCAATCCCAGGCCTTCAAATGTTTACTGCACTCAGCATCAGTCGTATCGGTTCCTTCCTTGATTGTTAATTTGTCAAGAGATTCACAGCTGTTAGAGAGAGATACAGTACTCAAGTTAAACTACAAATATATCTCTTGTAAGAAAAAAATCTACTGAAGCAAATTATAAAACAACAAATTTAATTTAAGAATGTGTCAGTGTTTTAAAATATGAATACTTACTTTGTATGCAATTTGCAGAATGTGCCATCTGAATATGAACCACCAGGACAGACATCACACACTGTATCTCTGAATTCTGTTCCTATACAAACACAATTAAAAAACAGTCTCAGTACATGAGCAATAAAAGCAGTGACAGGTCTCACAGATAATTCATCATTATTCAGAATAGCATCTGACACACTAAATGAATCTTCACATAACTAACTAATAATCAGCCTAATCATAATTTAGTAGATTTTTTCAGGTGGTTTTGTCTCGTGCTGTCAGAGACACAAGCAAGCAATGTCTATCACGAGGAACCTCATCCTACTTTCCCCAGGTGCAATAAATTGTAAAGCTGCTTTGGGACAACATGCATATTTCCATAATTGAGTTATTTCATATAAATGCAAGCAGAATTATTGTTCTCAGTTTTTATGGATGTACATTAAAGCTGTTTGTCTGATAAAGACTGACCGTTTTGGTTGATGTATTGTCCAGGTGAGCAGGATGAATGTTTCATGGCCTTTTTACAGTTGGAGAGCAAGTCTACACAGTAATAACCTGGCAGAGGTTCACACACTGTATCTGATATTAATGTACACACCTGCTTTACTCTCAGACCATTACCTTTGACAAGAAAGCAAACAAACGAGTCAATTATAGAAAACCTGGGAATGACAAGTCAGCAAGAGAAAAAAACATTACAATATATCTGAAAGCATGAAACCATGACGACTCACTTGGATCACAGACAGAACAGTGCAGACATTCAGTAAATCCATTAGGAGCGTCAGTGAAGGTCATCACGGGGCATGAATCACATGTTGTGCTTGTGTACTCATCACAATGTCTATAAACTCGCTTTCCTAGACAATATAAAACAATTACCAGCACAATTATTATTCATTATTTATACATGCCATATGTACATTTTACATGTATTTGTAACTGTATAAATTGTATTTATTGTATGTCTGTATATTTCTATAAACTGAGTAGACTTTTTTTTTGTATGTTTCTTATGTTCTGTATCTTGATTTTATGTTAAGTACATTTCTAACGCCACAACAAATTCCTTGTGTTTGTGCACACTTGGCCAATAAATATTTTTCTGATTTAGAAAATAACCTTGAATAAATAATCAAAATAACACAAATAATCAGACTGTAATAACGCTGGGTACACAGATTTTCTAATTAATCGGGATCTCGTTATGAACAATCCCAATATTGGTTTTTGACCTTTTTTTTTTTTTACTTTATGCCTATTTTCAGGGATATCTGCTTCTGCTGAACAACTTTACAAGAGTTGTGAATGTTTGCAGATCAGAGTCAAAGTGAAATAAATCAAGAAATCTGCACCAATACCCAACTCTAGACTGGAGTCATGTTGTGTATAATGCAATGATGGATCAGTGATTCCAAACCATCTTCCATCCTTGAATCCACTAACCTAGACCTTGAAATCTATTTGTGGATTGTGTAACTATAATAATAATATCTGTCAAATAAGTGACAAATGTTCATTGACATTCATAAATAAAACTGTGTACTATATACATAGATTTCACGCTGTAATTCAACACCTGGCCTGCTCTAGTTGTTTCTATATACAGTATTATTTTTATGTGTAATTTCTGCCAACGGGAGAGCACCCGCTGCTTGGCATCGCCCACAGAGAAATACCAGATTGGTGGAGGTTTACTTTTAACAAGGCCCTGACCACATCAGTCCAAACATAGAAGATTATTTAATGAGCGTATTACAGTTGTTCATCAGTAATAATGAATGATACAGTTAAGCCTATAATGAAAAGTATCATATGGCCCCTTTAAGTATCTGACTTCATCTGCATCTATTGTGGGTTTGAGTGAAGAGCAGTCTTATACAGGACTTACCTGGATCACACATCGGGCAACACTCTCCATTAACTTCATATTCTCCATTAGTACAGGCTGCCACACAAAGCACAATGTTCACGTAGAACAGAGGAAGCAATTTTGGTAGATTATAGAATATACACATCTGGGAACTAAATAAATCATCTCTGGTGCGGTGGTGGCTCTTTTGCGCCTTTTGTTTCATGGAGCTGAAAAAGAGATTTGTGTTAGATGGCTTTCAGAAAAACAGACAGAAATAAATTGTGCCAGACACTTTTAAATCCATTTTACTAAAATTTATTGGTCTCAAAACTAAACACTGACTTTTTATTTTTTACATTAATGCACCAGCAGGTGACTCCTTAAAACAAGGGGAATGACAATTTACAAAATGCCTATATTTCATAACATATATGTAGGAAAGAAAGTTAAAGCATTAATTTTTTAATTAACATTTGAAGATGCTAAATAACTCCATTCACTACATTTTATCAAAAGACAAAACTACTCTAAATAAAGTTAAATTATAATCTAGTTAATTATAAGTGTGTCAGGTGCGGGTGAAGGGATGAGAGTGAGGACTCAATTGCAGGAAGAAAGGGCTTTTATTAACAATGAATATAAACAAAAACTACCCCATAGGGGAAAACAGGCTGGGAAAACAGGCTGGACAAGGCTGGACAAGGCTGGACAAGGCTGGACAAGGCTGGACAAGGCTGGACAAGGCTGGACAAGGCTGGACAAGGCTGGACAAGGCTGGACACACACAACATTCGACACCGAACTCACACAGGACTGCACACCCAAGGAGATTATAAGGGGAGCAAATGAGGAGGGTGATGAGATAACACAGGTGGGGCAAATTAACCAATAATCAGGAAACAAGGTGGGTGGTATCAAGACAAATTGACATGAGAGCACATAGAACCAAACAAGCCATGTGCTCACACAAAACAAAAACACAAGCACATGGCCAGCAAAACAAATCACTAGCCATGTGCAAAACAGGACAAGAACACGCAGCTAGTGAGGAGACTCATAAGCCACGTGTTCACATAAACATGAAACACATGAAAGCATGCAGCCAGTGAAAAAACACAAGCTGCGTGCCACACAGAACAAGACAAAACAAGAGAAAGAGCACAACACAACGAAAAAGCACGCAAACACGAACCGCGTGCCGAACAAAACACAACACACACGGACAGACCAACCTGGAGCGTGAGTGTCCGAACACCGACAGGGAAACAAGAACTGAGCCTGAACAAGACAGGAGTGCCGGGATCCGAACACCACGCTCCAACATGAAACAGAGCACGCAGACGAGAGAGCTGTGCGCTCACAAGAAAACAAGACATGAGGGGAGTGTCAGGGCTCTGTCACAAATCCACGAATAAACTAGACCGAAGTGACAGAACCCTGACAAGGTGAGAGGAACACAAAGGAAATCTATCATATAAATACCAGATGAATCATACAGCAATCTCACATGGGTTTGCAGGTAAAACTCCCATAACAGAAAAGTGGGTGAGTGAAGTACTGTAAAGGTTTGAAAAAAAGTAATTATTTAAATCACAAATAACTATAAAACATAAAATGTTCAACATTTACACTTCAAGGTGCATAATGTTTGATGCTTTAAGATCTCTTTCTTTTTTAAGGGGCCATAACTTACTTACTTATGCTCTCAATGTCAATGCAGAAATGTTAATTCATGCGTTCATGACCTCAAGGTTAGACTATTGTAATGCTTTATTGGGTGCTTGTTCTGCACGCGTAATAAACAAACTACAGTTGGTCCAAAATGCAGCAGCTAGAGTTCTTAATAGCACCAGGAAGTATGACCATATTAGCCCGGTTCTGGCAACACTGCACTGGCTCCCTATCAAACATCGGATAGATTTTAAAATCTTGTTAATTACTTATAAAGCCTTGAATGGTTTAGCTCCTCAGTACTTGAGTGAGCTCTTATTGCATTATAGTCCTCCACGCCTGCTGCCTTCTCAAAACTTCCCACAACACACAATGTACTTGATACATCATAAGAAGAATGGCATCTATGCTAATATTAGTCTGTTTCTTTCTTATTCCGAGGTCACCGTAGACACCCGATCCAGTCCGTATCCAGATCAGACGGTGGATCAGCACCTAGAGATGACCTCTACAGCCCTGAACGTCAGCGGAGATCAAGACACCTAGATGAACACCAGAGACATATCCTCAGTGAGGACCTCGTCACCTAGACAGCCATCGGGACAAGACCACGGGAACCAGATGAGTGCTCTGCACAATCTGACTTTTCTGCAGTTGGAATTGAACTGCTGGTTCATCTGGTCAGAGGAGAACTGACCCCCGACTGAGCCTGGTTTCTCCCAAGGTTTTTTTCTCCATTCTGTCACTGATGGAGTTTTGGTTCCTTGCTGCTGTCGCCTCTGGCTTGCTCAGTTGGGGACACTTAATTTCCAGCGATATCGTCTACTAAACAGCGCTGTGAGATCCAGTGAGAAGCGCTTGAATTCAGCGAAGAACACAAATGACTGGTATAAACTAGTATCAGTCAATATCAGTCAACTGATAAACTAATCCAGATAAAACAGCGCTGACAAACAGCAGAAAAACACTGTGTGCAACGATACAGTCAGAAGGCTTTTCAATCTACAAATCGCCATCGTTTACCATGGATTTACTGTAGTAACATTAACTGCACCATGGTATTGTGGCAGAAATGTGTGGTATTTATATAAAATGTATTATATTAATGTAGACGTGTATTAAATGTATTAAAGGAGTAATGGAATGTAATTACACTATATTTGTGATTAAGCTATAGGCTAGCCTTTGTGCATTTATAATAAATGTATTTAGATGTATTTATATAAATAGGCTACCTAGAAACCATATAGGTGGATTTTTACCACAGTATTGAGGTGCTATATGTGTGGTTTTAACTCTGGTTATCATGATGTAAATGTATGCTACTATGGAAGAACAATGGTTAATTTGAATAAAACTCAAACAGTCAGAAAAATAACATTTCTCCGTATAAAAAAGGAGGTTGTTGCAATTTTTTTTTACAGATGTTACTGATTTTGATAATGAACATAAATTTACATCTGCATTCTAACTCAAACTACTACTGTCAACTCAATGTCAAATGTGCATTTCTAAGAGACCAAAAATTAATATTATTATTATTGCATATATATATATATATATATATATATATTGCAATAATAATAATATTAATTTTAATATTAAAATGCGTGTATAAATATAATTTGGGGGCTCAGATTACCATATGCGTACGTAAGGGGGGCCCATGAAAAAAAGGTTGGGAACCACTGCCATGACTTATCGTGAGAGGAAAAAAAATTAGTTTTAGTCCCATAACATTGGTTAATGGAAACGTCATCATATAGCAATACTTTTTTTATCGACATTTACAAAATATCACCAAAGTTTTACGCAAATCTGTAATGGAAATGTGCCTATTGCAGCTGCAGCAGATGGCATGAACATTACAGAAACTACAGAAAATGAGCCAGATGTGAGGCTAATGCTATAGGCGGTACAGAAAAAGAGCCCAAAACTATCGTAACGTTACCTGGTAACGTTCGTAACGTTAGAACTGGAAAAACAACTTTCTCTTCTACTTTTTATTTTTATTTTTTTAATTTCAGCTAAATTAACTGATTTTAGACGACCTTTCAGATTTATTTAATTATAAAAGTCTCTATATTCCAAGGGCGTATAGAATTTAGTAAGAAGCTAGGGACATGTCCCTACCAAAATCCAGTGATTACTAAATTGTCCCAAGAAATAATTTTGTATAACAATTAAATATATGAATATGTAACCACTGTTGTTGTAATTTCGGCCGCATCTGAAATAAGACAAACCATTGATATTACCTGAGAAGTTGAAGTAAATACTAGGGATGCACCGAATGTTTGGCAACCGACATTATTCGGCCGAAAATAACAAAAAAAAAAAATCTCTTTCGGTTTTCGGCCCAAGCGAAAAGACTGAATAAATTATACCGAACAATGACATTTTTGGTGACACTATCAAATAGCAACCAGCGAGAGTGAGAGGCACACACTCTTTATAATGCAGCAAACATGTGGGCAGTGTGGAAACATTTAAACATTTAAATATTCCACACTGCCCACATCTGTGTGGAAACATCAGATCTGTCTGAGAAAGATGCAAAATCACAACAAGCACCGACAGCGAGACTGTTTAGCACTGCATCACATGTCTTTGATGAGAAGAGGAAGGGTGGATGTTGCTGGTTCCCTTTCAGTCGGTCACTCCGAGTCACGCCGGATGACCGCCGAATTGGGATCTCGCCAGAGAGACCAATCCACTTCAAGTGTAACTAAACGAGCCAATGGACATTGGCATGCGATCATTGCATCCAGCTGCCGCTGATCACAGCGTGAGTATAAGAGGCAGCGGGTGCACCGCATTAATTCATCCTTTCGCCGGAGCCGAGCGGTGAATCACTGCTGCTCTCCTATCCTGCGAGTGAGAAGAGCGGCGAGTGCGGGCGTTACAGCGCAGCAGCGGTGGTCGCGGTCTCACGGGAGAAGAGATCGATTCCCGTGGAGACAGTCACACTCGGAGTGTGTGGTGGCCAGCTCCCCTGCGTGCTTCAGCACTTAATAAAGAGCAAATTTCTCTAAAAGAGCAACACGGGTGATCACGTCTTTCCACTCCCTTCAGGGACCAGGTAGTGAACCTGCAAGCGCTGCCCCTGGAGGAAGCAGACCCAGCCCTAGCTTTGCTCTGTCCTGTACGCGCACTGCGACAGTATGTGGATAGAACTCAGAGCTTCAGGACCTCAGAACAGCTCTTTGTCTGTTACGGAGGACAGCAGAAGGGGAAGGCTGTCTCCAAGCAGAGGATGGCCCACTGGATAGTGGATGCCATCACCTTGGCCTATGAAGCACAAGGTGTGCCCTACCCGCTCAGGTTGCGTGCTCACTCCACTAGGGGTGTCGCATCGTCCTGGGCGCTGGCTCGTGGTGCCTCGCTAGCAGACATCTGTAGAGCTGCGGGTTGGGCGACTCCTAACACGTTCGCTAGGTTTTATAGCCTGCGTGTCGAACCGGTTTCCTCCTGTGTTCTCACCTCAAACGGGTAGTGGCATTGAGAGGCCCGGCTCAGAGTCGGCTTGCGGCGTTCTTTCGCCTAATTCTCCAGAGAGTTCCTTAACCAGGCAAACCCTGTCGAGTCCTCCAGCACTCCGGCGTCCGGACGTGGCGGAGCGTCCGGCGCCAGGCCTTTCAGCCAATGAATTCTTGAAATCTGATGTGAGGCTAGTGCCCATATGAGAGACCCTGCCGATCCCATATGTGTATTCCACGGTATGCTTATTAGAGCCGTGTTTCCCCTGGCAGACCACGTTCTGCAATCTCTAGTGATGCAGCCTGTGCCATCTCAGAGACTTCCATGTGCAATAGGGCCCTACGGGGTTACTTCACATGTCTAAATGCCACTTAACCCCCTCTGGGAGGAGGTGACTCCGCAGTGTGCCTCTTCCAAACGGAAGGGCATGCTTCCCAGTGTTTCCAAGTCCTACTGTCTTTCAGATTTATTTAATTATAAAAGTCTCTATATTCCAAGGGCGTATAGAATTTAGTAAGAAGCTAGGGACATGTCCCTACCAAAATCCAGTGATTACTAAATTGTCCCAAGAAATAATTTTGTATAACAATTAAATATATGAATATGTAACCACTGTTGTTGTAATTTCGGCCGCATCTGAAATAAGACAAACCATTGATATTACCTGAGAAGTTGAAGTAAATACTAGGGATGCACCGAATGTTTGGCAACCGACATTATTCGGCCGAAAATAACAAAAAAAAAAAATCTCTTTCGGTTTTCGGCCCAAGCGAAAAGACTGAATAAATTATACCGAACAATGACATTTTTGGTGACACTATCAAATAGCAACCAGCGTAGAGTGAGAGGCACACACTCTTTATAATGCAGCAAACATGTGGGCAGTGTGGAAACATTTAAACATTTAAATATTCCACACTGCCCACATCTGTGTGGAAACATCAGATCTGTCTGAGAAAGATGCAAAAATCACAACAAGCACCGACAGCGAGAGACTGTTTAGCACTGCATCACATGTCTTTGATGAGAAGAGGAAGGGTGGATGTTGCTGGTTCCCTTTCAGTCGGTCACTCCGAGTCACGTCGGATGACCGCCGAATTGGGATCTCGCCAGAGAGACCAATCCACTTCAAGTGTAACTAAACGAGCCAATGGACATTGGCATGCGATCATTGCATCCAGCTGCCGCTGATCACAGCGTGAGTATAAGAGGCAGCGGGTGCACCGACATTCATCCTTTCGCCGGAGCCGAGCGGCGGTGAATCACTGCTGCTCTCCTATCCTGCGAGTGAGAAGAGCGAGCGAGTGCGGGCGTTACAGCGCAGCAGCGGTGGTCGCGGTCTCACGGGAGAAGAGATCGATTCCCGTGGAGACAGTCACACTCGGAGTGTGTGGTGGCCAGCTCCCCTGCGTGCTTCAGCACTTAATAAAGAGCAAATTTCTCTAAAAGAGCAACACGGGTGATCACGTCTTTCCACTCCTTCAGGGACCAGGTAGTGAACCTGCAAGCGCTGCCCCTGGAGGAAGCAGACCCAGCCCTAGTTTTGCTCTGTCCTGTACGCCAAGACTGCGACAGTATGTGGATAGAACTCAGAGCTTCAGGACCTCAGAACAGCTCTTTGTCTGTTACGGAGGACAGCAGAAGGAAGGCTGTCTCCAAGCAGAGGATGGCCCACTGGATAGTGGATGCCATCACCTTGGCCTATGAAGCACAAGGTGTGCCCTACCCGCTCAGGTTGCGTGCTCACTCCACTAGGGGTGTCGCATCGTCCTGGGCGCTGGCTCGTGGTGCCTCGCTAGCAGACATCTGTAGAGCTGCGGGTTGGGCGACTCCTAACACGTTCGCTAGGTTTTAGAGCCTGCGTGTCGAACCGGTTTCCTCCTGTGTTCTCACCTCAAACGGGTAGTGGCATTGAGAGGCCCGGCTCAGAGTCGGCTTGCGGCGTTCTTTCGCCTAATTCTCCAGAGAGTTCCTTAACCAGGCAAACCCTGTCGAGTCCTCCAGCACTCCGGCGTCCGGACGTGGCGGAGCGTCCGGCGCCAGGCCTTTCAGCCAATGAATTCTTGAAATCTGATGTGAGGCTAGTGCCCATATGAGAGACCCTGCCGGGATCCCATATGTGTATTCCACGGTATGCTTATTAGAGCCGTGTTTCCCCTGGCAGACCACGTTCTGCAATCTCTAGTGATGCAGCCTGTGCCATCTCAGAGACTTCCATGTGCAATAGGGCCCTCACGGGTTACTTCACATGTCTAAATGCCACTTAACCCCTCTGGGAGGAGGTGACTCGCAGTGTGCCTCTTCCAAACGGAAGGGCATGCTTCCCAGTGTTTCCAAGTCCTACTGTCTGGGTTGTCCAAGGAACAACAGTAGTTGACCTTCTCTGTGTAGAGCCCGGTCCTATCGTCTGCCTTATAGGAAGGATCAAGAGGTCTACACAGGGCACTGGAAGGGGCAGCTCCTGTGGCGTTTTGGTAGGGATCCCAATTCGTCGGTCATCCGGCGTGACTCGAGTGACCGACTGAAAGGGAACGCCTCGGTTACGTATGTAACCCTCGTTCCCTGAAGAAGGGAACGGAGACGTCACGTCCCGTCGCCACAGTTTGCTGTACCACCGCTGAGCGGCCGGGTCACCGGCTCGGCTCCTCAGCGAAAGCATGAATTAATGCGGTGCACCCGCTGCCTCTTATACTCACGCTGTGATCAGCGGCAGCTGGATGCAATGATCGCATGCCAATGTCCATTGGCTCATTTAGTTACACTCGAAGTGGATTGGTCTCTCTGGCGAGATCCCAATTCGTCGGTCATCCGACGTGACGTCTCCGTTCCCTTCTTCAGGGAACGAGGGTTACATACGTAACCGAGACGTTTCTGTATGATGATTGAAATCACGAAATGGCCTTAAACAATTAGTAAATAAACTGCAGAATGTTATGTTTTATAATACACGCACAGATTGCATGTGTTCAAACAGAACTGCTCATTAGCCAGGATTCAAAGTCCAAAGCGCGAGGAAAATCTGCACTGAAACTGGTCAGTCGCTCAGTAACATTTTTATGAATTTTTACAAGGCAAGGATGTGACTGTAATAGTTGCAACAAACATCTTCCCAAATTCGTAATGATAATAATTTATAAATCTGCTATTGTCAATTGTGCGAATTTACGTCAAAATAAAAGCTGAGAAAAAGCAAGAACTCCAACATTTATAAATGTTAGTATTGCAATTTTACTGTTGTTCTGTAAAATAAAATAAAAAAGACAATAATCATGATAATAATAATTACAACAGCTTTATTAATATATAGTGTTCAAATTGGGATCTGTAATATTTTCTAATGTTTTAAAAGAACTCTCTTCTGTGTTTGCTCTGAGATGTGTGGCGCTCAGCTGTGAATTTGTTGGAAGTGTTGGACTAAACAGAGCAAAATGAGACAATAGTGTTCCACAAATGAAAGTCACTTAATATTAACTTGTTTAACTATTGTATAAAATCAAAATCACATTTGCAAACTTCCTTATAATCATTAAATTACTGTCACTCATCTTAGTTAATCGCGATCTCACAAACTTCAGTTAAAATCAATGAAGCTCTCTACACTGTACAATAAATCTCTTACCCCATCTCACTTTAATGTGTAATTTCAAAATAAAACAATGTTTTACACTAATCATCTAAATCAATTAACAGATCATTATCCAAAGACAAAAATACACCATCATCTCAAAATTGGTCTAACAGAATAAATTTCAGAAAATTTGATGTTCAGATGAAATGTCAAGAATAATTAGAGCGTAACCATTCATTATATGTGATGAAGTCTTGTGAAATCTGTGGTCAATTAACATTTTACCTCATCTTCTCCTGCTGCTGGGAACTGATCTGCTAAATTCAGGTTCGGTTAAACTGTTTGGTGTTAATGGTGTTAACCACTTCAGCACTAACTTCTGAAATAAACAATAAAACAGAAGTAAATAAACTAAATGTCTACATACTGTTACAGTAAAAGTCGCATTTCAAATTAAACAATATCAACAACTTTCTTAAAGGGCGGTTAGCAGACTAATACTTACTGGATGTAAACAGAATATAAAGGGACATATAAACAACTTAAGGTACATTATACAACGTCCTCATTATGAAATTAAAGTATAATAAATGTAGGATATATTACAGAATCATAAGGAGCGATGCTAGCAACACTTCCACATGCGCTTCACGGGATGAACTGATAATCATAAAGAATGATATTACAGCAGTAGTTTCAGCAGTATTCATTACCATCCAGTAATAAGTCAAGAATTAAACTTACTTTGTCAGTAACTTGTCCTGCGACTAACGTTAGTGTTAGCTCAACACAGAAGCTTGTAACCACAAAAAAAAAGAAAAAATGCATGTGTCGCCTCGCCCCATACTCTGATTGGTTCGATCGTCTTTCATAATCATAGGCATACATGATAGGAAATGTGTGCATAGTTGGTGTAGGATGGACTATGTTCTTTAAATACCTAAAAACACTGTGCAGTTTTAACCTTCACACAGTTGTTTATTGTAAACTTGACTCACTATGTCTGTTTTACTGAATCACGAGATGTTAGCAGTAAACACATTATTAATAAAGCATTATATTCACAGACAAGCGGATACGAGCCCAGAATACAAACGCAATTCGTTTAATTATGCGTTAACCATACTTTACTATATTATGGTTCAAAAACACTATAGTAGGCCCCTATCGCCCTTTACTTTACCACCGACACGGTTTTTGTTGCAGGTTCCATTCTCGAACTGTTCAACACATTTCTCGATGAACAAATGTACAAATCTCTTGTAATGAGATGCTTTAGTAAAACATGTTTTCACAGAAACTATAGTTTTCCACCAAAATAAAAGATCAACTGCAGCTCAAGCAGACATCAGTGTCATCTTTCAAGAGCTCGCCATAACACTGACACTGACACACAGCAATCACAATCCTCACAGCCCCATAACACTAGTGCCAAATTCATACTACAGGATTTTAAGCCCGATTTCAAAGTTAACGAGCTCGTTGACAGGTCGGGCTGTGGTTGGGTGCAAATATGTGGGTGATCAGTCCTCGCCAGTCTTTATGTGTGAACTATAGTTTTTTCTTCACCGGTAACCAGTGTTGGGCACGTTACTTTAAAAAAGTAATTAGTTATAGTTACTAGTTATTTCTCACAAATAGTAACTGAGTTAGTAACTGAGTTACATCATTATAAAAGTAACTAATTACCAGGGAAAGTAAAAAAAAAATAAAAAAAAGTTCAAATGTGTCAAATAACTTGGGTGCCCCCAATATTAAATGAATGAAATAGACACTAAATATAATAAATTATTATTATAAAACATTACACTAATCTATTTTAATATTTCTGTGGGACAATGTGAGAGACACCTATCAAATTCAATACATTATTGTAAATATTATCAACCAATTATATATATAAAGCTTATATTTGTAAAATGGAACAGTTTTTTTTTTTTTTTTTTTAATATCTGACACTTAGCATCAGTCAGTCAAGCATTATAATCTGATATTATGATAATTTAGTATTATACGATGATAGAACTTTAGTAATTAGAATAAAATTATTAGATAAAAGCTGAAGAATTCCAAAGGAACTCCGTTATTTTGACAGGAAAAAAAGGAAAATTCAAACAAAAAATATTGTTTACATGTAGCGCATCAATTCTGCATGTTATTAAAGACTATCTCACTTTGTATATTTTTTAGCGCGTGACAGACAAAGTGACGGCGAGATGTGCACCTTCACACTAGAGTTTACGGCACGTCAAATACAGCTACACCGTGCATCCATTCAGATAAACTGAAAAATAAAATGCTAATAATATTATAATAAATTATAGTAACGCCGCATTTTATTGTCAGTAATGGTAACGGTGTTGTAACGGGGGAAACAGTAATTTGATTACTTGTTACTGAACAAAATAACGCCGCTAGTAACGCCGTTTATTTATAACACCGTTATTCCCACCTCGGGCTAACTCTAAACTCATCTGCTTGGTTATTGCATTCACAAGATCAAAAAATACATGCGATTGGTTTTAATGTCCATACACTGGAGAAAGAAAGATAATCTTGCATGCCACGTGAGCAGATCTGTAACTGTGCCACACGACTGTTCATTTATTTTCACATTTTCCTTTGATAGTGACAGTCGTAATAGATTTATTTGAGTGTGTAGGGGGCATTTTTACCCCCTGGTCTTGAATATGAATTTTTGTCTATTTTAGAGGGAGCAGGGCAACTGTCTCATAATGTAGCAATTTAATCAGTACGCTAACAGCTTTGTTATAATTGGGGAAATTGTTGGTAGACATCAAGGACAGAACTTAAACTAAACTTTCTGCTCATGATGATTATTGTTTTTAGTAGATGTTTATTTTAAGAAAAATATGGTCCAGATTTCAGGAGGAAAGCCCTGAACAGAAACAGTATTTTTTTTCTGTTACATGTCCTCGCATATATGCAAATGTAAAAATAATAATTGCTTGATAAAACATCTGATCTTACCTTTTAATAATTATATCTAACAGGGCTCAACTGATGATTTTCTTTCTTTATATATGGGCCATTCTACAGAAATGGAGCAAACTGTTGTCCCACAACCAAAAGAAAACACATTTAAAAAGCATGTAAGTATTCAAATCTTAGATGTTTATTAAGATCCTTCTTTTATCTATTGAAACCCATAATAATATTTTAAATATTAGTAAGTTTAGTATATATATATATGTGTGTGTGTGTGTGTGTGTGTGTGTGTGTGTGTGTGTGTGTGTGACCCTGCAGTTATAAATCGCTGGGGTATATTTGTAGCAATAGCCAAAAATACATTGTATGGGTCAAAATTATCCTTTTTTTTTAATGCCAAAAATCATTAGGATGTTAAATAAAAATCATGTTCCATGAAGATATTTTGCAAATTTAGTAATTAGTAATATGCATTGCTAAGAACTTCATTTGGACAACTTTAAAGGCGATTTTCTCAATATTTAGATTTTTTTTGCACCCTCAGATTCCAGATTTTCAAATAGTTGTATCTCAACCAAATATTGTCCGATCCTAACAAACCATACATCAATGGAAATATTATTTATTTAGATTTCAGACAATGTACAAATCTCAATTTAAAAAAATTGACACTTATGACTGGTTTTGTGGTCCAGGGTTACATATATATATATAATAATTTATTGGGTACTGTCCCAAAATCCTAACCCATGAATTTCAACTTATGAAAATGATATTGAAATAATTTTTGTATTTTTTCCATTGTTGTTTTTAAAATAATCTTAGATTTTTAAAATAATCGTTCAAAAAATATTTATTTTATATTGTCTTTGTAAATTATGAAACTTTATGTAGCAAAATGTAACAAAATGTGCCCCACATTTTTCATGTCACTACCGAAACAGTGTATGTTTTAGTCCATTGTCTGAGTCTGATTTTAACTAAACCCATACATTTATGATCAGGAAATATTCTTGTGTCCCTCTCTCATAGCTCACAAGGTGTGAGTAGATAGGTCTCATCATTTTAAGGTAAATGTGTTCAAAAGTTAAAAAAAATCTGTGTGCAACTTTAAGGACCGTCACTACCGAACACCTTTTTTTCTGCAATTAAGCACACTTTTTTGGGAGTTATTCCATAACATTTAGTGTTTACATGTGTACCACTGTACAGAACTGTGCTAGCTAACCATGTGCTGATTAGCATCTTTGAGCTAGGTTCAAAAGTATCTAAAACTGTCACTACCGAAACATTTGGTGGAGTTTCACTACCGAAGAATCACGACCGAAACATGTCATCATTGTTTTGATAGTGACAAAAGGGAAAACATAATCCTCAAATTTGAAGGAAATAAACACAATATTAGTACAAGTTTTTTTATTATTTCAGTATGTTTTCGTAGTGTTTTAGTTTGTGAGTTAAAGTTCTGTAATGTAATGGGGTCGCTACCAAAGCATATCTGTCACTATTGAAAATGTGTAGTCACTACAGAAACATGGGATATTTTGTCAAAAATGAAGTATATTGAATTATCAACTGAGATGTTATGGTAGTTTTTGGTTCAGTGTATATTCAAACTAATGAATCCTTAATTTTGAAATCAGTATAAACAACTTTTTGCCTTTTACAAAGAAAAATTGTATTCAAAATACAACAAATTTCATAAATTACATTTGAAATATTATTAAAAATGTAATTGTTATTGATTTTCCTCTGAATTTTTTAAATAAAATAGCAAAAATATATATTTACAATGTAGATGTAAGCAAAATATTAATAGGACAATATAACACTTCTAATTAAATTATTATTACTGTGTTTCGGCAGTGATTGACAAATTTGGGGAGAGGACAAATATTCCAAAACTTTCTGAAAATACAATATGATAATTAACTGCACAATTACTAGAAATGTGTAACTTGGATAATATACAATATGCATACAAAGAGTTTTTTCAAGACGTTTTCAGCTCTGGCTTTGGACCAATTCTGTGGAATGGCCCATAAATAATTTATTTTAGTCCAGACCTCTGCTGGGAAGAGACCAGACCTCCTGGTACTTTAATTGAATACCCCAGACTTGTGTCATGAAGAAAGACTTTATTTGTATGGTTTTGTAATATCTGTGTCACATATTTCCTTATGTGCCATGGTAGATCAGGTAGATCTCTTATCGTAGAATTGCATTACAGAACAACTGTTTTGTACATTGTAGTGGATTAAAACATAAGTAACAGGCTGGATGTCATTAACCTTACAAAGCATATCATAGAAGATCATATATTTTGTCTAGAGCTTTGTGATTAGGATGAGTTCAATTCATGAGGATTTTTAATGAGATATTTTTAGCAAGCCATTAAATCACTCGAGACTTGACTCTGACTCCAGCGATAAAGACTGGTTCCTCCACTGCATGGATCTTCATGTGTATCTTCAGGTGACTTTTAAAAGAGAAACTCTTTCCACACTGATCACATGTCTGCGGCTTCTCTCTGCTGTGGACCTTCTCATGTGATTTCAGATGTCCTGACCGACTGAATGTCTTGTCACAGTGTGAACACTTGTAAGGTTTCTCTCCAGTGTGGATCCTCTGGTGCAGTTTTAAAGAGCTCGCTGTAATAAAAGTCTTGTTACACTCAAAGCACAAGTACTCTCTCACACCAGTGTGAATTTTCTGATGTACATGTAAATTCTGCAGCCGTGAAAAACTCTTTCCACATTCAGAACAGGAATGTGGCTTCTCCTTCGTATGAACTGCCATGTGTTCTTTAAGGGTTTCTTGTTTTGTGAAACTCTTCCCGCACTGATCACACGTGTGTGGCTTCTCTCCGTTGTGAACTCTCATGTGATGTTTAAGGTTTTCTGATCGCGTGAAGCTGTTTCCACATTGGTCACACGTGAACGGCTTCTCTCCGGTGTGAACTCTCATGTGACGCTCAAGACTTTGTTTGTATGTGAAACTCTTTCCACACTGAGTGCAGGTGATAGATTTCTTGGCTTTTCTTTTCTTTAAAAATGTATTTTTAGTGTTTGAGAGACTCAAAGGTTTTTCTCCAGGTTTGACATGATGTTTCTCCTCCACTTCACTCAGTTCTTCACTCTCCTCGCTCTCTTCCATCAGCTCTGAAATAAAAAAATGAATAAATAAATAAATCACTTCAAATAAACTAATATTCAAAGAGTAAAATATAAAAGTGATTATTGATGTAATAGCAGAAACAAGACAGCTGCTTTAAACATTATAATATTTTTGGTGTGTTTTTATGAATTAATTGCATGAATGAAGTACATTGACATTCCAGTTATTGTTTTCAAAACATTTTAGGCACAAATTCAATTTTGTTGTAGTGAGTACTATCAATCATCTAATGTTAAGTTAAAGGGACCAAACAGATCTTGCCCCATTTATTTCCATAGTAGGAAAAATAATATGAAAAAGAAATACTATGGTAGTCAATGGGGGGCCATATCTGTTTGATTACTGACATTCTTCCAAATATCTTCCTTTGAGTTCAGCAGAACAAAGAAATGTATACAGGTTTGGAGCAACCTGAGGGTGAGTAAATGATGACAGAATTTTAATTTTTGGGTGAACTATCCCTTTAATTTATTCCTTCAACCCTGTCAGACAGTCTGGAAAGCCCATTTACTTCATACAATTAGCTGTTTATTGCTTATTGCTTAAAAACATATAACAAAAACACAATGTTATATCCAACATACTGAATATCTGTTGAAAACTCTACCCATTTCATAATTTAACTCTTTATCTAAATGTGATGAAGTGCTTGAATCTTTCTAACATGAATGTTCTTCAGCATCGTGAATGAAGAATAAACACCAACCTGTTTGTTGTTCAGTATCTTCAGTGTGTTTGATTCTGCAGGGCTCTGGATCTCTCATCTTCTCTCTGTCCTCTTTAATAAAATCAGATTTCAGCTCTTCCTGATGCTCTGACGCTCGTCTTCACTTCTGAACTGATGGGAATCTTCCAGCATTTATTGCTGAACTGCAGTGGGAGGAGCTTCACTGATGTTGAGTTCCAGTGTGGGAGGAGTTTCACCGATGATGAATTTCAGAGTGGGAGGAGCTGATCTGCCAAAATCAAAAATCTATCACTTACTGAGTTTGTTTTTATAGGGTCAAAGACCAGATGTCAAATTTTAGTGTCTGCAACAAATGAAATTGACCAAAGTTATATATACACTCAAATTTGTGTATAGTTATTCTGTAGTCATTAGTTATATTACATTTACATACATTTTACATTTATATTTAAATTACATTACTAGTTATTCTGACCTGTACTTAATAAAATACTGTATATAAAAGAATACCATACTTAATTTTATTAGGTTACTTAAACTGATTAAGTTTTTCTTGTTGACAAATGGGTAAAAGCTAGTGTTTTGAAGGATAGTATCAAAGTATAGAGATTTAAATGGACAATTAATGAGTATTTTTGGGCTGCACTATGATCCTTAAACACAGTGTTTGAACATGTCATCAAATCATTCTTCTTCTAAATATGCCTGAAAAGTTTTTATTTATCTATTTTTTTTTTATTTGCTATATAAACCCATTTTTGTCTTTGACTCGTATACTAATTAACCAACGTAAAAATGTATATCTGTGTATCATAAAGCAATGATGCTATTCCACAATATTTTATGTCGAATTCTAACATTATTCTGTTTCTGCATTAAAATTATGGTAGATATTTATAAAAGTAGTAACAAACTGTGAGGAAATCATTGGGAAGCATAAAGGCATATTTGTAAGCAACAAAAACCTTCAGTCTGTTTACACCAATAACTTTAGCTTGAAGTGGCAATTTACAGGAGATCTGAAGACATCAGCATAATAAATGAGGTGAGAACAGGAGCTATTGTCATGAAATAAAGAGTGTTTTCAGCAGCTGTTAATATTGATGACCTCAACACTCATTCAACAAGACATTCAGGATCATCAGCAGATCATCTCACTTTATTCTGAGTGTTTGCTCTTAGAAACAGATTATTTGAGTCGGGATATATGCTAAAAGTGTTCTACTGAAAGATAACACTGTTATAAGTAACACAATATGACATAAACAATACAAAAATAAACACTAACTCATCTTCATTAACCACTCCAGCTAAATAACTACAGCAGCATCTCCATATGAATCTAGCCTATAGTTTGATTTTCTAAGTGCATTAACTGCAATAAAGTAATTATAACTTAAATGTTAGTTTTGTGTGCAGAAACTGACAACAATCATAAAGCTAACAGCAATACAAAGAACCTAAGCACTAATATTTCCAGCATCAAACTATATTTGATGGGTATTTACCTATATTAACATTTACGTACATATTAAATGTCTCGCATAGCTCATTATCAGCTCAATGTGACGTATTATCAGTATCTGTTCCAGTATATTTTTACCATGTAAAGTAACTAACAAAATTGATCCAAAGATGTCAGAGGAGTTGAAATAATTGGCAGCTCAACACTTGAGATGGACTCCGATCAGTTCCCTCACAGATCTCAAGCGTTTGTCCTCACATGCTCGCTGCTGCTGCGAGTGTACTTCACTTTCTATGTTCTGCTGTGTCTTGCATGTGAGCCTTTCAAAGTATATCCCTGTGCTGTGAGCACGGAAAGTGTGTGCACACTATATAATGGACTTTTGTTTTCAAGCGCTCAATTCACTCGTGAATATTAGTAATCCGCGAGGTCACAAAACCTGGGTGTGTGCGGACATCCTCTGCGGTGTATTGTCATATGCACTTATGGTGCAAGTGCACATTAACTCCACTTGGGGCTGTCTTGGTCTTATTATGGTGGTTGCCAAAGGTGACGATTAAGTGAGTTCACTCATGTGCTGATGGGGGCATGAGCCGTTTGTGTTCAGCAATAAATGTGTGGTACACCCCCACACTTGTAAAGATCGGGGCTTAAAGATAATCCCAAGCTACCCAATGGTATGCATGACTTTGTGGTGGCGTTTAGGTGCATTTAGCTTGAAAATTCAATATATCAGACGTGACTTGAACGCTCCCCCACCTCCATTAGTCCTGTCAGGAAATACAGATAAAAATATCAAAAAGATACCAAAAGATAAAAATAGCCATTCTACTTCATGCATTAGGAGAGCAAGCCTTGATCAGGGTGGTTTGAATGTTGTGGATTTTACAACTTTGAATAGCAATTTAAATTGGTTAATAGTTCCTCTATGTGGAATATTTTTCCATTTATTTAATCAATTTGGGGGTATTATCTTTTTCTTAGAGGTATATACACGTGCGTGCCAAGAGCTCCTGAAAAACCACAACAAAGTGTGTTTGTGCACACCTGGTGAATAAAGCTCAGACTGATTCTGAAGAGCCATCTTATGCTCAGAAGCCTCGTGTGTGGGTTACACAGATAGATTATTTGGTGGCGGATCAGAAAAGACACAACATTGTGAGAGTTTGTGTGTGCTTTGAGTGCTTCAATTTTATTTATTTATTTCTTAAATGTGAATTTTTTACACTATTTTGTTTGTTGTTTTATAAATGTTTTGCCATTTTATACAGTACTTGGCCTACTTTTGATTATCTACCGCTTCTCTCGCCTCACGGTGATGACGCGCTCCCTTCGTTCTCATAGACTGTAAAAAAAAGACTTCACTCACTTCCATTGAAGAAAAGTGAAGCCGCCATCGTCCCAATAGAGTCGATCGCAAGCACACGCCAGTTTTTTTTTTTAATTAGCCTGACTGCTCCAATTATTGTCTGCTAATTGCCATATAAGAAGCTTGTGTTGAAATAAGGTAAATACAACTCCAATCTCTTCCTGAAGATCCCGAAAAAGTCCATTTGCGCCTCAGTTCACTCAGAGAAGCAGTCAGTTTCAGCTGTCAGTCATAATGTCACACTCCTCTTTTTATAGCATCACATAACCCAAACTTATTTAAAAAACGAACACCTGAACTTACATAGGCGTGATAAAATCTACATCAAATGACAGAAACCATGTTTGAAAACAACATATTTGAATTTAATTATTTAGTTTGTCTCACATCCCTTTAGATTACATGGAGAGGGCGGGGTTTATCACCTATACTGGGACCAGCCAGCTGGGGGCTATCGAGATCCGATGGCTTCACTTGAGAACTAGTGCGGCACACTTGTTCGTTCTGTGTCGAGTCTGCTGAGGTAAACAGCTCACGCTACATCCCTTAACTGTAAAATTCTGTTTAAAGCAACATTTTACAGGGTCACTTCTGACAGGTTCTCATGAGATAATCATGCAAAATGTTTACACAATACAAATGTACTGAGGGATAAGTGCTTAATAACATCTTAAGCTGTTCAAAGATCTTATAATATAAACAGAACTATGTATTTCACAATCACGTATAATGAAAGCGATTATATCTACATGTACAGATCAACAGTAATCAAACTTTACTTACCGGCAGTGCCTCGCTAAGTGCTGTTAATATGATGGAATGACACAACAAACTAAACATGCGCTACCATGTGCTGCGCACACTATTCTTCTGAATGCGGAAACCGAATAAAATAAATACAAAATGACCAGTAGGGGAAGCAAAATGCTAAAACAGGCAGAGTCAGAACAGGCTTTCAGCACATATTCTGGCTCAAACAATCTGTTTCTAACAGCAGACACTCAGATTAAAGTGAGATGATCTGCTGATGATCCTGAATGGCTTGTTTAATTGGTATTGATAGTCTATAGCTCATCAGTGTCAGAAGAGCTGAAAAGACTCTTTATTTCATGTCAATAGATCCTGTTTTCACCTCACTCATTATGCTGATGTCTTCAGATCAGTAAATTGCCACATTAAGCTCATTTCATTGGTGTCAACAGACTTAAGCACAATCAACTCTTGGGTTAGGGACTAACTTTTTAACTTTCAGAGATCTCACTTTCTAAACAATAGCTTTATTATCTTTCAAATTCTAAAAAAGGTACATCAAAATGGTACATATAAAGTGCACCACATGCGAAGCATGCAATGACTGGCAACTTTAACCATTGAAAGGATACTACGACAAAGATATTCCTTTCAATATTCAAACTGATGTTTTAATGAATCGACCCTGCCTGTTATGACCACGTCTCTTCTCAATAAAAGCTTGCATATGGATCTCACGTCTCGTCAGTCCCGTAACATAAGCATTTTATTTATATATATGCCGGACCTGGGCCCAGGTAACTTTTGAGGTCTGGTACAAATTATGACATACAAAAATACATAGGCTACAGGCTCATATGGATTACTCATTAAAAGATCGCGATCTCGATTCAAACACACTCAATCTTATTGCTATGTCGATGAGACCATGTCTGTTAAACCATTGAAATCACAGTCACATCTGAATATTTAAACCTGCTCCAGAGAGAGCAGCGCTATAAACTTTAAGTTTGAAACAGCTTTACAAAGAGTACACAGTAGGCTACATTTCTGTGTTGCAAACATTAAATAATAATGAAAGTATTAGGATAAAAGTTTAGATATGATAGATATGACTGAATTCATGACAAACGCAACAAACTTAATAATGCATTTTTGTCACATAGAAAAGCACTTGAAAAGCATTGATTTTGAGCTAGACGGCTGGAAAGTTACTGCTAATAAATTCGGTGATCATTTCCTCACCTTCATGTTGTTCCAAACCTGTGTGACTTACTTTCTTCTGTTGTACACAAAAGAAGATTTTGTAGAATGTTACCAAACCATTTACTTTCTACTGTATGGACAAAAATTTCTTGAATTTCTCAAGTTATGTTCCACAGAAGAAAGAAATTCATACAGGTTTGGAATAACATGATGTTGAGTAAATGACGACAATTTTCATTTTTGGGTGAATCTCCCTTTAAGAACTTTATTTTTTTGTAAATAATAAACACCTAATTTATATAAGACAATGATATTTATCTTTAATCAGGCCCTTATTAACATTTTACTTCAATTAAAATTCATTAGAACTAGACATCTAAAAAGAAAGAAGTCCTTGTTTATAATCCAGAGTTTAGCTGACTAGTATTAGTAGGATGGTGGTCACAAGTAGTAAAACCATGGTCCTCATTACCATGGTTATATGGTTTTTGAAATAAGTAATAAGTAATAATAAACTATAAAATTTGTAGTTCAAAAAAACTAAACATGAAGAAACTACAAAACACCTTCTATAAAATTTAAATATTCCACAATATGTAATAACAGTAACATTTATAATAAATACATTTCTGCCAACACACAGGTTATTTGTACAGTGTTAATAACTTCAAATTAAATTAATATGGTGCTGATGGTGACAAGCCTGTTGGCGTTTTCCAATATAAATCATTGTTAATACAAAAACATTTGTCTAGTTACACAAGCATAACTTGACGTGATTTGCAGCTCCAGCATCTGGAAATATGTGAAGAATTTGTTCTGATTTTGAATGTCCAAGTGATACTTTTAAAATGTCGTAGTAGCTATCAATAGGTTAAATGTTTAATGACACTGTATTGATACCCCAAGGGTGCAATTCAGGTCACGACACCATTGTCATTGTCAGTAATGCATCAGAACTTAAGTAAGCTTTCAGATGCTCATTACCCTTGTCATTGTAGAGGAAGCAATAAACACTTGGTAGTACAAACAACAGGGGCACACCCGATGGCGTAATTCAGAATTTAATGTAGTTTTCCAGTTTTCCTCCATAAATCCAATAAACAGAAATGTTAACATTTACTTTCAAAGTTGAAATCCATCTCTAGAGTGTAATGAAAATAATCTCTATCTTCTGGATAAGGTCTGATTGTTGCAGGGCTTGATAGTGCAAGTGTAACAACGATAATAAAGTCATTTACATATTTTGAGATATTAATTTCAAAATTAATATGAATTGTTTTGTTGTATTTTTTCCACAGGTGATAACAGGCTTCATGACAGTGAACATCGGTCGGTATCAAGGTGCTGTGATTGATCGGTCTAGAGTTGGTGGATCTTCTCTCAGAGACTGTGTGAACAAAGTCATGCACATGTTTGTATTTACCTTGCATTGTTTGTGTGTATTGCTGCATAATATTTCAGTAAATTATATATATGATTGCCACAATAATAAACCCAGCCTTTGATATTACTTGAATTCTGGATTTAACCTGTCACACACCATTATATCTCCTTACATACCTGCTTGTTTTCTTGCTCAGAAGTTTTATGATGTTCGTAGTAACTCGGACAGTCAGCCAGACTTGAAAAGAAGCCATTCAAAGCTACACCTTTATACTCTGTAGGTAATTTTGGCCTTGTAACATTAAACAAATCTCTTGTTCCTTGTCTTATGTAATTTTTATTGGTACCCTTTATCTATTCAGGGGACATTCTCTAAAAGACTACCTGTCTTTATCAGAAATGTCCTGTTCACTTTCACACAGTTACACACCTGGTTAAGGGTCTTTCTCAAGGGCACCACAGTGGGATTGAAGACGGAGCGGAGAAACACCTGAAGCACGCTCCTGGAAGAGCTGGGGGTGGTGGATATACAAATTGAGCCATAAACAACTTTCACAGACTCTAAAAACATGTACATATGTGTTAACCACATTCCAGTATTTTTGTTGTTTACTTGTTTGATTTATGGCTGTTTAACAGTAATGCAAGACTGTTAGGAGAGTAAACATTTTTTTTTTTTTTTTTTTTGTTTACAACACAAATGAATCTAATCTAATTTTATTAACCAATGTCTTTGCTGCTGACCTTTGATGATCCAGTGCAACCTAATAAGCAAAAATGACTTTAGATAAACTAACAATTTTGCTTCATTGTTTTTTAGTGTTGAACCTTCTTCTCCTGTGTTCTACTGTACAGACGTGAATTCACTTTTCCCTCAGCCTGAGGTTTATTCATTACACTTTTTGGTGTGAAAGGGCTTTTACATTTGCTATAAATAGAACTTTTTATATTAAAAGCAAACATTCAAGCCCTACTCATATAAAAAGTAATGCAAAAGTAACGTAGTGCTAAGTAACATAATTAGTTAGTTTTTCAATGTTGTAATGCATTACTTTTAAAAGTAACTTTTCCCAACACTGTTTATTGGCTACTGAAGTTTCGTGAAAGGTTTGAATATCAATTCATATTGTGGGCGTACTCAGTAACGAACTATGATTTTAAAAGTAATGAAGTAGATAATTTTGCTTAATTTGTACTTAAGTACAAGTAAAAGTAAAGCTTTAAAAATACTCAAAAAAGTACAAGTACCCGAAAAACTACTCAATTACAGTAACGCGAGTAGTTGTAATTAGTTACCTCCACCACTGTTCTTTACTTTAACTTGAGTAAAAAAAGTGTAGTCAGTACTTCTACTTTTACCAGATTATTTTTAAACACTAGTATCTATACTTCTACTTGCGAAGGATGTGTGTACTTTTGCCATCTCTGCATAACCTAATCTGCATATAATTTCCAAGCATATCTTTTCCACGTGACACCATGTTTAACACCGTGAAAGGTACAAGACATTAAGGAAATATGATATACAGACTATAAATGCCATTTGTGCCAAACATTATTTTTTATTGCTAAAAGTCATCCAATATCCTTGTTATGTTTTATAATAAATATATCACAATATTCATAACAAAACTGTTTAAAATAGTTATCAAATAAATATTTTAAAACAAAGTTTTAAAGGATAAAGTTGATATCATTCTTTTACACTGGCTATTTTTAGTGGAAAAAGAGGCCTATATTTATTGCAGTGTAAATACAATTGTCTGACTTGCGTCACTGACGTATTTTAAAAATGAAACGTGCAAATCTTACCGTTTACTTCCAGTTGCATCCTTCAAATACCGTGGTTATTTTCATAATGTTGTGGAGATGCCTTCACACAACTTTAACATCTATTATCATAGAGATATTATCAGGAGACATGGTGTTAGCTTTCACTGTTATGCTGATGATACTCAGCTCTATATTTCTTCGCGGCCCGGTGAAACACACCAAATTGAGAAACTAACGGAATGCAGTGTCAATATAAAAAACTGGATGACGAGTAATTTTTTACTGCTAAATTCTGAAAAAAACAGAGGTGTTAATTATCGGACCTAAAAACCCCACATGTAATAACCTAGAACATTATCTAACACATGACAGCTGCTCTGTCAATTCTTCTTCATCAGTCAGGAACCTAGGTGTGCTGTTCGATAGCAATCTGTCATTTGAAAGCCATGTTTCTAGCATCTGTAAAACTGTGTTTTTTCATCTCAAAAACATATCTAAATTGCGACCAATGCTCTCAAAGTCAAATGCAGAAATGTTCATTCATGCGTTTATGACCTCAAGGTTAGACTATTGTAATGCTTTATTGGGTGGTTGTTCTGCACGCTTGATCAACAAACTACAGTTTGTCCAAAATGCAGCAGCTAGAGTCCTTACTAGAACCAGGAAATATGACCATATTAGCCCGGTTCTGTCAACACTGCACTGGCTCCCTATTAAACATCGAATAGATTTTAAAATCGTATTAATTACTTATAAAGCCCTGAATGGTTTAGCTCCTCAGTACTTGAGCGAGCTCTTATCGCATTATAGTCCTCCACGTCCGCTGCGTTCTCAAAACTCTGGCCGTTTGATAATACCTAGAATATCAAAATCAACTGCGGGCGGCAGATCCTTTTCCTATTTAGCACCCAAACTCTGGAACAATCTACCTAACACTGTTCGGGAGGCAGACACACTCTGTCAGTTTAAATCTAGATTAAACACCCATCTCTTTAGCCTGGCTTACACATAACACACTAATACGCTTCTATTATTCAAATCCGTTAAAGGATTGTTAGGCTGCATTAATTAGATCAACCGGAACCGGGAACACTCCCCATAACACACGATGTACTCATTACATCGTAAGTAGAACGGCATCTACGCTAATATTTGTCTGTTTCTTTCAAATTCTGTTTCTCAGTCTGTATCCGATCAGATGGTGGATCAGCACCAAGAGATGATGTCTACAGCCCTGATCGTCAGCGGAGACCAGGACACCCAGATGAGCCCCAGAGACACATCCCCAGTGAAGACCTTGATTAAAATACAATAAAACTAAAAATATAACAAAATACCTAACTACATAATATTACTATTGAGCCTGGTTTCTCCCAAGGTTTTTTTCTCCATTCTGTCTCGGAGGGAGTTTTGGTTCCTTGCCGCTGTCGCCTCTGGCTTGCTCAGTTGGGGACACTTCATTTCTAGCGATTATCGTCGATTTGATTGCACAGATACTATTTAAACTAAACCGAGCTAGACAATGACATCTCTGAATTCAATAATGAAATGCCTTTCACTGAAAATTGAGTGTTTAATCTTATCATTATACATTACTGACACTCTGTCCTCCAATTTGATAGTTAAGTGCTTTGACACAATCTATATTGTTAGAAGCGCTTTATAAATAAAGGTGACTTGACTTCAGCAGCTGCTGATGGACGTCAGTGATGAAGGGTTCGATCTGAGAATCTCACCTCACTTTTAACATCAGAATCAAACTTTACAAATCCGCCTGGATCACATTACACTAGAAATCACAAACATATGTCAGATTATCCTCATTTACATTTTTTTACATTTATGCATTTATTATGCTCTTGATCAATAACTGTTCTCTCAATCAAACACTATCTGTAAATGTTTCATTCAGAAAATCAGTCTGATGAATTTGTCTGAGAAAACAACAGCCAATCAACTAAATTTTACACAAATAAGCCTACAATAAAACATGATCAATTCTAGTAAAGGTGAGTAGGCTAGTTTAAAAAGATTTTAATATATGTTAGTCCTGCATAGTTTTCTCCTTTCATCAGTCTTTTTAGTTTATTTGCCTTATTTAAGCTACTGTTCGACTTTCTCCATAGCATTTTAAAGTGTCTGTTTCTCTTAATAATTCAAATAGATCACATATTTAACCATCAGGTCAAGTATACAGTATTCAGTGTATACAGTGATTCACGCACCGCTAATAAACTGCTTGTGTCATATTGTGCTGAGAACTGCTCCATTCGGTTCATACGTGAAGTTAGCGGTTATAGGGGAAACTATTTAGTTATTTGGTTTTATATATAAGAAAAATACACTTGAAGTGAAAGTTCCATGTGATTTTTAATCTTAACTCAAAGGCAAAATAAAATTATTTTTCTTTCCCCATTGGCAGATATTTCTTTTAAGCAAAAACTAAAAGTTTAGATTTTTTTTTTTTCCAGAAAACAAGACATTATATTATAAGTCATTTTGCTTCAAGTGAACGCATCTTGATTTAAGAATGTTGAAATATTTATACCAGAAAAGACAAATACTAAAATAATTTTTTGCAGTGCGATTAGAATTGATTAAAAGTGATGTATAGTCTAGGAACTACTGCTCAAAGAGGTTTTTACGTACTACGGAGTCAGATAAATAACTGAATTATGCACATCATCCTTCAGCTGCTTTCAGTTTTGATTATTGGTTCAAAATAGCAGCGTAATCTCCAGTCTTACAGCTCCACTAATGAAACACATAGCAGTCAATCAACATTTTACACTCATACAACAGATGACCAGAATCACATTGTAACCCCCCGTCTTCAAGTAAAACATGATAATCATCTCTGCATTAGTGACAATTAATGCAAGTACATGGTTTGTTTTAAAAATTAAATCTTAAGGCTGATTAAATATAGTGGAGTAGTGTTTTAATTTTGAAATCTAAACGCTGATATGATTTGAGGGGTCCATGTGATCTTCTCTCAGCTGTTGATCTCCTGTAATACTGATGATCTCCAGCAGAGAGAGACACTTCACTCAATCATGATCTCACTTGACAAATTTGAAGAGAAACCGCTTCGACTTTACGGTGATAGTAAGTGTTTGGGTTGTTCGTTAGATAGGAAGTCTTGTTGGTCCACAAAACAAAAAAATAAAAACAACAGACACTGTCAATTCAAGTTAAATTAGTATTTTAATAGATGCTGGGATATAATTCATGGGAGTTCATGGATGGTGAAGTGCATGAACTGATAAGACAATAAGTGAGATGTACAGTCGGCCTCTGCTCTGTGTTGAGGTCCTGATCACATCTCAGGCTTTATCAGTTATGAGCCATCTGATCTCGGTTCTTGTTGTCATCCTCAAACACCTGAAAGAAAAGCCATCACTAACGTCACAGAGATCTTCCAAACAGTGTTGCTCTGCAGTCCAAGTGTTTGATTGTGTTCACGTCACCTTAAGCGCAGCAGTACATGTGCACGTCATTGAGAGCGGTGTCGTCTCCTCGTCCTTGTGGCTCTTCTACCAGGGTCTTGATACCACAGATCCCTTTTCCGTCACATCTTTCACTCCAGCCGCCCCAATCGCCCCAGTTTGTGCCGTCACCCTTTAACTCGTTTTCACCGCATTTGAAACTGGAAGAAGTTTGGGTGTAACAAAATAAAATGCGGTTTCAATCAATACTAAGAAAAGGCAAACCAGTCTCTTGGAACTTCACTAATTAATTCCCCGAATTAATATTTTTAGCTGCAGCCTGGTGCCCTGCAATCATTTCCAGTAAGATTTGGTGATGTTAAGCATAATAATGAATGATTTACAAGCAATCTGTCAGAGACATTTAGAGCACCAAATTAGGTTAAAGGACTTTTAGCACAGTACAAACTCACTTGATGTTGTTTGCAGCCGTATCATCACCACCTCCTTGAGAAGATTCAACTCTCAGCTGAAAAGCAGTCAAGAATCCAGAAGGACACCATTTGATAGCTTTCCACCCACCCCAGCTGAAGAGGGGAAAAAAGGTTAACCAAACGTTAAGAAAATTAATTTGTCTAGTTTATGAAAAGAATAAAATGCCTCTAACTGCAAACCTGCTACATTATTACTCTTTGGACGGAGCTCATACCTGCCTTCAGCTGACTGAACTGAGGCGGAGTTGGGACTGTACATGCTGTTAGACGCAACACAGTGAAGGCGAATCCCGTTGAGTGCAGTGTCATCCCCGTCAATAGGATCTTCCACCTTAAACAAAACACTAAGATATATTAGAAAGAGAAAAGGAGTAATCTTAACTCAAACCTCTAGTGTTCCTGGAGGTACACCAACATCATGTTGGATGTCTACTAAAGATGTGATCAGTTGGTGTATCTTCAGGAACAGGGCTGAGAATCCCTGGACTAACACAAGCCATAGTTACATTCAACTCCATGTTTCTTTAGTATAAATCAAAGCAGTCAAAAACTTGAGCAAGTGCAGTTTCCGTAGAAACACCTGGAATTTAAATCACTAACAGCAACTCCAGAGTTTATTTTTTCTGAAGATTTGAACCTTCAACCCTCAGTCACCAGCTTACACTTTCAAGCATTAAACAAACCCCATACTACTGCAATTAATTCAGTTCTTAGCTTACCTTTAGACTGAACCCTGCGGCGTACGTTCCAGGTGGACACATTTCCCCTCACCCCACGACCCCCATCTCCCTCCATTCGCACGGTCAGCTCTGATATGTATGGCTCATCTGGATCTATGAAATGTCCATCGATGTTTCGCTCGAACGTATTCCTGCGGACTCAACGCTCACCTGCAGCCCAGTAATGACTAGCAGTGAAAACATCATATAAATGAAGTCATGCATTGCTGCAGCACTGGCCTGATGGATTAAAATTCTAATGAAATTAATTCTTTTTGGTTTGTAAATGAAAACTGAACCAGATCTCAAAGGAACAGTTTCTTCAAATCCAGAACAAGAAACCTTTCTGAACTGTCTGTGGTCTGTTAGCAGAAATGATGTTTTATTAAGAAAGTTCAGGAGGAGCACGATCAGATAATCAATCAATTCGGCACAGGTGGAGCTCGTTAGTTAATCACCTTAACTAAGCTATACGAAACGCAGCTTGTCCCATATTCACAGACATACACCGTATGACCACCAGACCATATGAATAACAAATTCTCAGTTGATAATTAATTATGCTTTTTGCAAAAATCATAGTTTTATTTGTGAATGTAGACATTTGAGAAAGGCTTTAAGAGCGAGCAAAATACTCTTCCGGCTACTCCCGCTTCATAGGCAATATTATTGCAATAAAATTTGATAAATAAAATTAAAATCCAATTTCATGCCATTTGTATGCATGTCATTTCACAGTATTTTCACATCCTACATTACTACACTACTTGTGCAGTCACAATTCTATAATGATAGTCTACAATTTACTCAAGCCAACGACATTTTTTGTATGACATTATTTTTTAAAATTATTGTACATAAATACACTGTAAAAAGTGATAAGTTGACAACTTAAAAATATTAAGGCAACAGGTTTCCTCAATTTTTTTAAGTAAACAATAATAAAAAATAAAAAAAAGTTAAGTGAACTTGACAATTCACTTCACTTATTCCCATCTCTTTAGCCTGGCTTACACGTAACACACTAATACGCTTCTATTATTCAAATCCGTTAAAGGATTGTTAGGCAGCATTAATTAGATCAACCGGAACCGGGAACACTCCCCATAACACACGATGTACTCGTTACATCGTAAGAAGAATGGCATATACGCTAATATTTGTCTGCTTCTTTCTTATTCTGTCTCTCAGTCCGTATCCGATCAGATGGTGGATCAGCACCAAGAGATGATGTCTGCAGCCCTGATCGACAGCGGAGACCAGGACACCCAGATGACCCCCAGAGACATATCCCCAGTGAAGACCTCGATTAAAATACAATAAAACTAAAAATATAACAAAATAACTAAAAATATAATAAAATACCTAACTACATAATATTACTATTGAGCCTGGTTTCTCTCAAGGTTTTTTTCTCCATTCTGTCTCGGAGGGAGTTTTGGTTCCTTGCCGCTGTCGCCTCTGGCTTGCTCAGTTGGGGACACTTCATTTCTAGCGATTATCGTCGATTTGATTGCACAGATACTATTTAAACTAAACTGAGCTAGACAATGACATCTCTGAATTCAATAATGAAATGCCTTTAACTGAAAATTGAGTGTTTAATCTTATCATTATACATTACTGACACTCTGTCCTCCAATTTGATAGTTAAGTGCTTTGACACAATCTATATTGTTAGAAGCGCTTTATAAATAAAGGTGACTTGACTTCAGCAGCTGCTGATGGACGTCAGTGATGAAGGGTTCGATCTGAGAATCTCACCTCACTTTTAACATCAGAATCAAACTTCACAATCCGTCTGGATCACATTACACTAGAAATCACAAACATATGTCAGATTATCCTCATTTACATTTTTTTACATTTATGCATTTATTATGCTCTTGATCAATAACTGTTCTCTCAATCAAACACTCTGTAAATGTTTCATTCAGAAAGTCAGTCTGATGAATTTGTCTGAGAAAACAACAGCCAATCAACTAAATTGTACACAATAAATAAGCCTACAATAAAACATGATCAATTCTAGTAAAGGTGATTAGGCTAGTTTAAAAAGATTTTAATATATGTTAGTCCTGCATAGTTTTCTGCTCCTTTCATCAGTCTTTTTAGTTTATTTGCCTTATTTAAGCTACTGTTCGACTTTCTCCATAGCATTTTAAAGTGTCTTTTTCTCTTAATTCAAATAGATCACATATTTAACCATCAGGTCAAGTATACAGTATTCAGTGTATACAGTGATTCACGCACCGCTAATAAACTGCTTGTGTCATATTGTGCTGAGAACTGCTCCATTCGGTTCGTACCTGAAGTTAGCGGTTATAGGGGAAACTATTTAGTTATTTGGATATATATATACACACACAGTATTGTTCAAAATAATAGCAGTACAATGTGACTAAAGAGAATAATCAAGGTTTTTAGTATATTTTTTATTGCTACGTGGCAAACAAGTTACCAGTAGGTGCAGTAGATTCTCAGAAAACAAACAAGACCCAGCATTCATGATATGCACGCTCTTAAGGCTGTGCAATTGGGCAATTAGTTGAAAGTGGTGTGTTCAAAAAAATAGCAGTGTCTGCCTTTGACTGTACAAACTCAAAACTATTTTGTACAAACGTTTTTGTTTCTAGGATTTAGCAATCCTGTGAATCACTAAACTAATATTTAGTTGTATGACCACAGTTTTTTAAAACTGCTTCACATCTGTGTGGCATGGAGTCAACCAACTTGTGGCACCTCTCAGCTGTTATTCCACTCCACGATTCTTTAACAACATTCCACAATTCATTCACATTTCTTGGTTTTGCTTCAGAAACAGCATTTTGATATCACCCCACAAGTTCTCGATTGGATTAAGGTCCGGAGATTGGGCTGGCCACTCCATAACATTCATTTTGTTGGTTTGGAACCAAGACTTTGCTCGTTTACTAGTGTGTTTGGGGTCATTGTCTTGTTGAAACAACCATTTCAAGGGCATGTCCTCTTCAGCATAGGGCAACATGACCTCTTCAAGTATTTTAACATATGCAAACTGATCCATGATCCCTGGTATGCGATAAATAGGCCCAACACCATAGTAGGAGAAACATGCCCATATCATGATGCTTGCACCACCATGCTTCACTGTCTTCACTGTGTACTGTGGCTTGACTTCAGAGTTTGGGGGTCGTCTCACAAACTGCCTGTGGCCCTTGGACCCAAAAAGAACAATTTTACTCTCATCAGTCCACAAAATGTTCCTCCATTTCTCTTTAGGCCAGTTGATGTGTTCTTTGGCAAATTGTAACCTCTTCTGCACATGCCTTTTTTTTAACAGAGGGATTCTTGAAAATAGATTAGCTTCACACAGACGTCTTCTAACTGTCACAGTACTTACAGGTAACTCCAGACTGTCTTTGATCATCCTGGAGGTGATCATTGGCTGAGCCTTTGCCATTCTGGTTATTCTTCGATCCATTTTGATGGTTGTCTTCCGTTTTCTTCCACGTTTCTCTGGTTTTGCTCTCCATTTTAAGGCATTGGAGATCATTTTAGCTGAACAGCCTATAAGTTTTTGCACCTCTTTATAGGTTTTCCCCTCTCCAATCAACTTTTTAATCAAAGTACGCTGTTCTTCTGAACAATGTCTTGAACGACCCATTTTCCTCAGGCTTTCAAATGCATGTTTAGCAAGTGCTGGCTACATCCTTAAATAGGGGCCACCTGATTCACACCTGTTTCTTCACAAAATTGATGACCTCAGTGATTGAATGCCACACTGCTATTTTTTTGAACACACCCCTTTCAACTAATTCAACTAATTGCCCAATTGCACAGCCTTAAGAGGGTCCATATCATGAATGCTGGGTCTT